>NW_007579889.1:64009-67360 GCF_000690725.1 Stegastes partitus
AATTTTGGCATTTTTAGCAGTTTTAAGGTATTTAAAGCAGTAATTAGATGTCATTTTACGGTCACACAGCGAGCAATACCACTAGAAACTCCCACGCTCCATTTGGATCAGACCAGCTCATGTTTTTGGAGCGTTGCTTTGGTACGACTTGTCAACCTGCTCAGTCGGTTCTGAAATCTTTTATTTGTGTAATCAAGTATTTCGTGAAGTTTCTGCTGCAGAGCTCAGGACACGTGTCGAGCTTTCAGAGTCCAGCAGCGGCGTGAAAACAAACAGAGCTGCCGAGACGCCGCCGGCTCACGCCAGCGCACAGGAAGTTAGATTAGTTAGTGGAGGAGGAGCGTCCATCGATCCGTCCTCCTCCAACACGTTGTGTGACCGGACGGACGGACGGACGGACGGACGGATGGACGGATGGACGGCGGGCGGAGGCCACATCCTGGGATCTTCCTGGAGTGGCCGAGCAGATAAGGGAAGTCGGCCTCTGCTTCCAAACCCCCCTCAGGGCCGACGCAGGATATGCAGGCTGCCAGATCGGCTTTCCAGCGATGAGCAAACCTGTTGTCTGGCTGCAGCCCAACAGTCGGAGCTCCACTCCAGACACAGAGCTGGCGTTACGATTCCTGCTGCACAACGAAGAACATTCATGAATCCATCAGTTGTCAGCCATCGAATTAGTGTCTGGACTCCAGTACAACCTTTTGCTTAGAAACTCAGTTCAGTTTTGAAAATCAAACAGTTTGAGCAAATTGTTTTTAAATGAAAACAGTCCAGGTCCTCTGATTGCAGCCTCTTGAATATGAGCATTTTCTGGTTTCTTTCCTCCCCTCTGACAGCAAACTGGATCTCTTTGGACAAAACAAGACATTTGTCTTCTTGGACTTTGGGAAACACTGATTTCACTATTTTCCAACATTTTATAAGCTAATCAATTTATTTTAAAAATAGTCAGCTTTCACATTCATGCAGTCCTAGAATGAAACTTCCAACCAAACTCCATTCAGAAAAGTTCCAATTTAAAGCCAGTCAGAGAACATTTATGGATAAACCCTGATTTTTGGCTCCAGGTTTGGTCGCCTCCAGCAGATTTAGAATCAGGATCAATTTCTGTTAGAACAGTTGTGGTGTGACATCTGAGTATTTCATGATAAAGACAGTTTAAATTCTGTGATTTTAGCTTCTTAAATGCGACTATTTTCAGTTTCTTTCCTCCTGTGTGACAGCAAACTGGATCTCTTTGGACAAAACATTTTTCACATATTTGTCACGTTTTCCAGACTGATCAGGTAATCGATTATTCCAGAAAGTAATCGACAGACTAATCAGCAGTAAAGTTAATGATCAGTTGCAGCCCTACAGTGAATCTTCACTGAACCAAACTCCATTCAAAAAAGTTCTAATTTAAAGCCAGTCAGTTCATAAACAAATCCTGATTTTTAGCTCTGATTTGGTCGTCACATTTTAGAATCAGGATGAATTTCAGTCAGATCGGTTGATGTTCAAGTGGCTAAATTCTGTGATTTTAGCTTCTTAAATGTGACTGTTTTCAGCTTCGTTCCTCCCCCGTGACAGTAAACTGGATATCTTTAGACAGAACGAGACATTTCTCGCCGTTCTCTGACATTCTAGAGGACGAACAGGTGACGAGTTCATCCCAAACCAGTCGGGTTTCTTCAGCAAGCTGCAGTTTTCCGGCTCCGCTCTGCTGGAAGCCAGAAACATGGCAGCCGGAGAACAAAGGCCACTCAGACAAAAGCATTTCCAGCGAAAGGGATGACGAAGAACTTGGCTGTGGTGGGTTCTTTTTTTATCTGAGGTGCATGAACACACAGCCGAGCTTCCAGTACAGGCACATCTATTCTTCCATTGTTCGGTTTGGGTTTGTGTTGGCATCGACTGCCGAGTGTGAAACACCTTCACTGGTGGAGTCGCTGCTGAAAGCCTCCGTCAGTTCTGTCCGGGCGGCTCGGCGTGTCGCGTCTTGTCTCCAATCTGGAGCAGTTCTGCTATTGTTGTAAGACGTGCAAACACGGGAATCAGTTTGCATGTCTGCAGTTCAAATATCAGGAAAAGCTGCAAGTCTGAATACGATGCAAGTGGAGGTATACGTTACGTACTTTATGCTAAAACAGATCCTCTGAGCTGTTTGATTCGAAAGGAATCCTCTTTCTCTTTTGATTTAGTCCCCAAAGTAAGAGATGAAACACAAGAATGATTATCAGGCAAGCCAAGGGTCCTGGTTTTTACTGTTATGACAAAATCTTTTATAAAATAGATCTGAAACACAAACTGTAAAAACCAGAAAAACCTCCAGGTTATCAGCTTTCAGATGGTCCTTGAGCTAATCGTGTTTTTCATGTGCTTCTGTTTCGTCTTGTTGTTTCAGACGTTGCTGCTAATTTGTTATTTTGGAAAAAAATGAAAAGAAAAGAATTTTGAGAACTTCATTTGTTTTCAAACCTGGAATTTTTGTATTTTCACCCTAAAAAAAAAAACCCTTTAAAGCCATTTTAAAGGTTTAACATCTCCAACAATAAAACTCCCACAGACATGAAACGTGGTGCAGACGCAGACAGAATAGTTTCCATCCCATAATAATGATTAAATGGGTCCAATGGATGAGATATTCGTAATTATTGGACCTTAAAAATGGAAAATGTGCAAAACTGTCCAACCAGGCTGCTAATGTGTCTCCAGAAAGTTCCTGTCAGTGTCTCTCTATGGATCCATGGTTCTGCTGAACTGCTGAAGCTCTGACATCAGTAGAACCTGATGTGTGGATAGTTTGACCATTTTAATGCAGCAAAATGCAGAGTTTTATCCATTTACACCATTTTTGAGTCACTTGCAGCAGCCTTGAGGTTATTCGGGGTTGTTTTTGTGCAGTTTTGGACAAAATTTGAGTCATTTTGAACATTTTTTTCATGTGGTTTCTACTGATTTTAAGTTATTTTAGACAGTTTGTGTCTCGTTTTCAACAGATTTTCAGTGATCTTGAACAGGTTTTATGTCAGTTTGGATGCAGGCAGGAAAGGTTCCAGCGGATCCAAATGATTTAAAGGCTCCAGCAGAGAACACATTTATAATGATTGGTTCTTGAAAATGGAGGGTAAAAAAGTGCAAAATTGTCCAACCAGGCTGTTGTGTCCCCAGAACGTCCTGTCAGTGTCTATCAATGGATGGATCCATGGTTCTTTGGTCACATCTCACCACCTGTTGAGGCTCTAACATCAGTAGAACCTGATGTGGTGAAGCTGGACCAGACAAGGTTCCAGTTTTTACACATTTGGACTTGAAACCAGTTTAAAATTGCCCAAAAATGTCCTGTTATTGTGTGAAATGACTTGAAAC
>NW_007579889.1:70108-73868 GCF_000690725.1 Stegastes partitus
TTCTGTGCAATTTACTGTTATTTATAGATTTTTGAAGTTTTTTTGCAATTACAGAAAATTTCTTGTAAAATCACATAGAAGGAATATTAATGAACTTGTTAACTGTAAAAACGAAACCAAAAACAAACTGTACATAATGACAGTTTTTGTTTGTTTTTCACTGTATTTAAATGTAAATAAAAAAAATAGGATTATTTTACAGATATTTGCTGTTACCTGTAGGAAAAATAACGGAATAGTATTAATAATACTCACAGACATGTTTATTTACAACAAACTGGCCACAAAATTGAAATTTTATGATTTCATTATATGTAAATCAACTAATTAATAATTAATATATGCCTGATGTTTGTTGTTATTTTCATCATTTTGACAGTTTTTGAACACTGACGTGTTTTCTAGATGTTTTAATTCTAAAAACGAAGCGTCCGTGATGTAGCTTCACCTACAAATCGAGCGTTTCCTCGCCTCTCGTCTGTCAGAACCCCGGTGGAAGCTCTCTTTGCCATGTTGGACGGCGGCTGTATAAAAATGGATCTGGTCTGTGTGGAGCCTGTAATTTACCAGCTCTGGCAGAACTCCAGACTCGGTCGCTCTGCTGCCTTCAACTTTTTCATTTAGGTGCACCAGCGCATAATTTCGGTGCAGCCAGAGCTCAGCGCCGCACCTTTTAGTGGTGAATAATGCATTTTAAGCAGGGCCCGTTTTAGACATCACTCATCTCTGCACACATGATGCAGAAATAAAAGTTAGAGCCAAGTCGTTTCCTGCAGCTGTGGTTTACAGACGTCCCCTGAACGCCTCACCTGCACGCGAACAGTGAGGGAGCAAGAAAAATACGTTAAGCGACGACAGCAAATATCTGCAAAGTTAAGAGATTTTTAGCAGATTTAATTTCAGGAGTTTCAGTGTAGTCTTTAACGGCACACGTTGCAGAAGAACTAATCTGTAAATATACAGATATTTTTAATGTAGTTTGCAGTTTTGATCTATGTTTTTACAGTTAAAATNAAGTCACACAGATCAGTAGATCAGTCACAGGCCCGTCTGAAAGCGCTGTGACAGGTTCATTTAAAGCTGTCGGGTTCCTTTAAACCCGTTAAAGCTCCGTGGCTTCAGTACTGAACGTCCAGCTGGAAACAATCCGCGGACATTTAATGCAGATTCTGCTGATTAATGTGCTGGTACCGAGTGGTTCAGGTCCAGATTTCACCCTGAAATCTGTCCCGTGACCTGCTGGCTGGACTCTGAATGCAGATGAAGCCGCTGAAACGTTTTAAAGAGAGAAACAGGACTTCATGACTTCCAGCCGTCAGACTGGACCTGGACTCTCTGCCTCGTCCTCCCGCCCTGCTGGCTGCGTGTCTGCCTTTAAACCAGGGAAGCAAACGAGGACATCAATCAGCGCCGTGATTGGAGGACGAACCCGGCCGACCCCTCTCATTGGCCCAGAGCCGCTGCCCTTTCCTGCACATCTGCGTGAGAACACAGATCTCTGCTCAGGATCTAGTGGAACTAAATGTTTTCAAATCTAGATAGTATTCCCCTATGCATTGCTGGCATGCTTTATGCTCGCAGGCTGGCCGCCCTCCAAGCCGTGACAGCATTTCCTCCTCCTTCCTCAGAGCTCCACCACCGCCAGCTCTCCAGTCCTCTTCAGGTTCTCGCTGTTTGATCTGAACCCGCTCACAATGTGGGACGGCGGCCGGCCTGAGGTTTGGCCTCGCCGCCGTCTCGCTGTTTTCCTGATTCGTCAGACTGCCGGAGGAGGAACCGGGTCACGGCTCTGAGCCCAGTTAATGAGCACTGGTTGAAAAGATCCGTGACAGGCGGCTTCATGGACGTTTGTCTGAAACACAGAGCTGCAGTCTGAAGCTTCTCCTGTNTCAGTGTTGTAAAAAAAAAAAATTCTGTTTGTGAAAAAACAAATGTTTATTGAGACTAATTGTAATTTTTTGGGCTGTCAAGAAATAAATTAATTCACCTTTTCTTAAAAAAAAAAAAACCTAAATAATTTCTGTAATTTAGCAAAACAGCAAAAACTAAAATAACAGTTAATAATAATATTTACCATTTTTCAATCCTAAATATACATTATTTTTCTTTAAATAGGAAATTGTTTTGGCCTTTTTTGATTTTTTTAAAGTTAAAATGAAAATAATATTTTTTTCTGTGATTTTGCTAAATTTTATACATAATTAAATAAAACAGGAAAATAAAAAACAACAAACAAATAACTATTTATTTTTATGTGTATAATTGTTTATATTTAAATAAATATTTTTTGTTCATAAATGTATCATTTAAAAAAAAATGTATTTACAATTTTGACCTGTTTTTAAGTTAATAGGAAAATACTTTTTCTGTGATTTTACCAGATATTATCTGTAATTTAATAAAACAGGAAAACTCTAAAATAACAGTGAAATCATTTTCTGTTTTTTTACTTCTTAATATACTTTTTTTTTAGACTTTCAAATAACAGAAAATATCTACAAAACTATTTTTTACTAATTTAAATAAGGTAAAACTTCAAACATGAGAGAAGAATAAATCAGTATTCATAAATGTACATATTGTTGATATATTATTGTGGATTTTTTGCAGTTAACATCTAGATTGATGCTCTTTTTGGGGGGATTTTACAAGAAACTATCTGTATAAAAAGATTAAAGTTAAAACAGGTTTATAAGTCTGCTGAGGGCGGGACCCGTCCTGCCCCGTCCGGCCCCGTCCGGCTCCGGCTGACGGACTCCCGGACCCGTCCCGTCTATCTGGACAGGATCGCCGGGCGGCTCTCGGGGGCCGCTGCAGTCAAAACAGCGGCCCTGGGACGGCTGCTCGAGCAGGAACATGCCCGCGACCCGCGATAAGGATCCCGTGAGCCGGAGCGGTCTGAGGGGCTCGGAGGGGGAGATCCAGAGCCCCGATAGCGGAGCACATCCTCCCGCCTCATCGCGTGACTCGGCGAGGCAGCGCTGGCTGTTTTGGAAGGCTTGTGGCTCGCTGACATATTTGTGTGACGCTGCTGGAAATCGGAGAAAAATGTGGACTTCAGGCTCATTGAAAACATCCAGGGCCTGGTAGCAATCAGAGCCGGCGAGGCGGCGGCGGCGCATGCGCATCGGGGCTTTAACTCCATCTAACTTGCTGTGTGGGATATGAGAGCTGCACACGTGGTGCAGGTCGGCCTCCCTCCTTCTGGACTCAAGCCGCCGTTCTCCTGGTTCACCTGCAGCTCCGGACGGTCACGTGACGTCCAGCTGCTCCTCGGCTCCTCTTTCAGGATGCCGTGAGACAGCGCGCGACCGCTGGGAGACAGATTTAATCAGCTCTCGCTCTTTTTCCGTCCTGTGGAAGCTCACAAACCACAAGCCTCCTCCTACTCCTCCTCTCAGGCCTCCTCCTGTCAGGCCTCCTCCTCCTCCTCCTCCTCCTCCTCTCAGGCCTCCTCCTGTCAGGCCTCCTCCTTCTCCTCCTCCTCTTTCTCTTCCTCCTCCTCCTCTCAGGCCTCCTCCTCTTTCTCTTCTTCTTCCTCCTCCTCTCAGGCCTCCTCCTCTTCCTCTCCCTCTCCTCCTCTCCTCTCCTCTCCTCCTCCTATCCTCCTCCTCCTTCTCCTCCTCTTCCTCTCCTCCTTCTCCTCCTCTTCCTCCTTCTCTCCTCCTCCTCCTCTCAGGCCTCCTCCTCTCCTCTCATCCTCTTCTTCTCCTCCTCCCTGGCCTCCTCCTCCTCTCCTCTTCCTCTCCTCCTCCTCTCC
>NW_007579889.1:74747-76015 GCF_000690725.1 Stegastes partitus
GAACGAGCCGCTTCGTTTATCTGCAGATCAGCGGCGGCCGACCTGTTTGGTCCGTCCTGAACCGGGGAAAAGGGCGTCTGGTTCCTGTTCTGTTTGCAGCTGGCTGAACATCTCAAACATCTGATCTCACCCGGTGCCTCTGAGCGTGTTGTGACTGCTCGCTCATATTTTATAAACTCCTAATCTTTACCTAAACCCTATTTAAATAGTGAAAGTGTCCCTAAGCTGCTGCCTTCTGCTGCTTAACCCTCTGGGCTCCCGTCTCCTTGTTCCTCACTGTGGCTCATTTCCATAAAGTCTGAGAAAAACTCAGATTTTTAACTTGGACGTCGTTAATTTTCCTGATGATTCCAAAACTCGCTTATGATTAGTTTTAGTATCTTTTAAAAGCTAAAAATTCACCAAATTCTCCTGTTTTTACCGTTTCTCGCTGAAACTAATGGTGTAATTTTAGTGATTTTTCAAACAGCGACACGCCTTTTAAACCAGGCGATTTGGAGGTTCAGAGGTTCAGATATAATTTAGAAATGCTCGTCCAGCATTCGTCTGCTTCCACCAGCGGTCCATATCTGATGTGCTAAATTTAGAGGCGCTGTGGTGCTCCTGCGTGGAGCGTGATTCTCGCGGAGCTTCGGCCGATAAGCATCGTCTTTACGCTTGTTTTGTTTCTGTTTGCGGCCCAGTCAGAACCGAAGGCCTCCCGAGCAGATAAAAAGAACCCAGAAATAGCAGCCAGTGTTGATTAGAAGCGCTGATCTCCCCTCCGGACCCCAGTACCAGCACCAAAACACGCTCCGCGCCCTGAATAGCTGGTGATCACTGTTTGTTTTGCTTCGGCATCGTCGCCGTCTGCCGACGGACGCTTTGAGAGCGGCGAGGCCGGTCCAGGCCTTCTGGAGACGGCTGATGTAAATACAGATAGAGAGCATCTTTGGTAAGAAAACCAACTTTTCTCTCCCTGCGTGAACTCAGCAGAGTCGTGACTGGTTGTAACCCGATCCCAGAGCAAAGAAGAACCACCCTGAAAGGAGCCTTGTTGTGAACTCTGAATGTAGACCGTGGTTGTTTTTCACTACAACATGTGGAAGCATGAAGAAGACAGAGAGCTCAGGAAGCTGTTCAGCAGCTACAGTGACATGAATGAATGTTCAAAATGACCTCAGGTGTGTCCAAAACTACCCAAAAACTGTCTGAAATAGCTTAAAACTGAGTCAGAAATGACCCAGAACAACCCAAAATCAGCCCAGATTGAACAAGAGTTGTCCAAA
>NW_007579889.1:83544-89763 GCF_000690725.1 Stegastes partitus
ACTTGAAATTGTTTAAAATTGCTCAAAATGTGCCCAGAGTACTCGAGATTTGTTAAAAGTGACTCAAACGGTGTAACTGGTTCCTCAGAACGTTCTGTCAGTGTCTATCTATGGATGGATCCATGTTCCTGCTAGAATCCAGTCTCTGGTCACATTTCACCACCTGATGAGGCTCTAACATCAGTAGAACCTGATTCATACAAGACAAGGTGTTCACAGGTTCTAGATGTTGGTTTTATACGTGCAGAGGAACAAGCTGCTTCCACGTTGTCTTCATGATGAAGTTCATCAACATACTTATCAGATACATCAAAGCAAAAAACTGGAACCTGGTCTTGGACACATCAGGTTCTACTGATGTCAGAGCCTCAACAGTTGGTGAAATGTGACCAAAGAAACATGGATCCATCCATCCATCCATTATCTATACACCGCTTAATCCTCATTAGGGTCATGGGGGGCTGGAGCCTATCCCAGCCGGCTTAGGGCGAAGGCAGGGGACACCCTGGACAGGTCACCAGTCCATCGCAGGGCCACAAACATGGATCCATCCATAGATATATAGACGCTTTAAAGAACTTTGTGGAGACAAAACACCACCCTGTGTTTGAAAACTGTACATGTTTTTCTATGTGTTAAGTTCTAATGCCATAAATCTGATTATTTATTATTTATACTTATCAAACCTGGAACCAACAGTTTAAAGCGTCCTCAGGAGGTACCAGTACTGAGGGATATAATCTACATGACGTAGATGTTTTACTGCTCGTGTCTTGATTTGAGTCCAGAGTTATTTCCTCTCTGTCCTGTTTAGATCACAGCTGATCCACTCATGTTGTCCCAGGTGCCCCAAGAAGAGCAGAAAACAGCTGGATAATAAACCCACCGTGGGTTTTTTTTTTTGCCCCCAAACGTCAGCAACAGTTTGACTTTTTCACTTGTAAACGGATGTTAAAGCCACTTACACGCCTCCAGAATCTGTAAACGAGATTACAGCCAGTGTGTCTGCAGGCCAGATCCAGAACGCCGCCGCCGTCATGTGACGTCCTGACAAGCGACTGCATAAAAGAGCCTTTATACGTCTCCCTGCAGCAGCAGCAGTCACAGTCTGGTGCTCTGGGTTGGGTTTTACCTCAACGTTTTAGGACGAACAACGTGAACAGATCGCAGTAGAGACGCGACACGTGCAGGTTATTTAATAATGTCGACTGTTTTGCTCTAAAAGCAGCTAAATCCTGTCGTTTTATTACTCAGACGGACTGATTTTGTTGAATGTACACCTGATTTTTATTCGTTTTTTGCTGATAATTGTACAATTTCGTCTATTTATTAGCGGTCACTCCACTTTTTCTAGTTTCTCGTGTCTTTGCTCGTAGTTTTGTTCGTCAGATTTGCGTCTCTGCGTTGAATCGTGTGTTTTTGCAGCTCTTCATGCATCGTGGGTTAAATTTATTAACGTGTGATTCACTCATGAGCAGCATTAAGAAGCCTGCTTTGGTTTTCCTGCTCAGAAGCTGCAACATTTCTGAGTCTTATTTTCTTTGTAAAACACCACACGAGGCGGCTTTGAATGCTTTCAGTTTGAGCTAAAGCGGCTGAACAGCATCTCCCTGTGGCGCTGGACCATGCGCAGCAGCTTCCTGACTCCAGCAGGAATAAAGGCCGAACACATCCTCTCGTGAAGCTTCTCATCGGGTTAAAACGGGACCTTTCTTTTCCCAGTTGAGGATTGTGGGTCGGAGTTTCCTCAAACGTCTGGTTCTGTCCAGAGATGTTCAGTTTAGCGTCACAGAGGAAAGAAGCCAGAAGACGTCCACCGGAGGAGCTGAAACCTCAGAGTTCAGACTGGTTCTGATCGATAAACTGATTCATCGCTGTCCCTGGGTCTCAGTGCCGACTGGTTAAACCCACTAGAACTGGATTCTGGTCTGGCAGCTGTTGGTTCTGGTCTCTGTTGGTTCCACAGTGGAGCCGGTCCTGTGAAGGAAACAATCCTGGAGGACGAGTCGACTCGAAACGCTGATTTCTCTTCTGTTTGTCTTTGCAGCGACGATAAAGAACAACCACAGCGGTCTGGGCTTTCCTGGGAGCAACGGCAGCAACGGCAGCAACGGCAGCAACGGGAGCAACGGGAGCAACGGGAGCAACGGGGACAACGTGGCGTTTACCGAAGGAGATCTGCTGCTGCAGGTAGGAACCGGGAACCCAAAAAACCCAACAGGCCGTGAGACTCTAGATATCTGCTCTCTGATTGGTTGTACTGGTGGCTGCCGCTACCCACTAAAATGTGAGCGTCCAGTTTTTACCGGAACTACTTTCCGATGAGGAACTAGTCCCTGTCCCTGCCCAGTGTGACCAGTCTGCGACCAGTATGAATGTGTCTGACCGCTGGTGTGTGCAGGCGCTGAACGGCTTCGTGATGGTGGTGACGGCGGACGGTCTGGTGTTCTACGCCTCGCCGACGGTCAAAGACTACCTGGGCTTCCACCAGGTGAGTCCGGCCCTCAGGTGTCCTATCGGTTCAGGATCGTCAGGGATCAATAACGAGCATTTCATCAGTTAAATGGTTCAAACACGGTGTTGTTTAGTCTGATGTTGTCTTCAGCGACCCTGGTGAGGATGAAGGTGTAGAGATGATGTCTGGCTGACTGCTGGTTTGCTGTTTGCTCCGCCAGTCGGACGTCGTCCACCAGAGCGTGTTCGAGCTGATCCACACCGACGACCGCTCGCTGTTCAGGGAGCAGCTGCACTTCGCTCTCAACCCGCCGCCGGCCGCCACAGACGGAGACGGTGAGACGGAGCTGAAGCTTTATTGATGTTTCATGTGATCCCAGCAGAACCTCTGGAGCTTCTGGTTCCACCCGGAACACTGTAGTGTTTCATTATTGTTCTTCTGCAGCGCGTTACAATGAAGCTGCTCAGCTAGAATGATCAATATTTCACATAATTTAATATGTTCATATTTAAACGTGCTGTGACCGTTTACAGGTGTGTGTTCTGGGACCTCTGCTGCCAGATTTCAGGATTTAAAATTTTTATTTTATTTTGGTTTTGTTTGTGTTTTTAAAACACTGATTGTGTGCAATATGGATAAATTAATATATATATTGATATTGTCTCACCTTATCTTGTCTGGTGTGACTTCTTTTTCTTTCTTTTCTTTTTTTTTTTACTTTACAGGGTTTTTTTTTTTTTTTAACTTAATATTATTTTGTGTAATTTTATTTGGTTTTATCTAAATTTATTTTACCTTTTTTTTCTATCTTGTGAATTTTATTTTTTTGCTGGTTGTTAATTTAGGTTATTTTACTTCATATTGTTTCGTGTTATTTTGTTTTCTATTTTATTTTATTTTACTTCATTTTTTTATCTTCTCTAATTTGACTTTTTCTTGTTTTTGTTTTTTTTAACTTTACACCATTTCAGGTTATTTTACTTCATACTATTTTCATGTTATTTGTTTTATATTGTTTTATTTTAAGTTATTTTATTTTTTGCGAGCCAGCTGTTCCTCACCTCTGGTTGTGACCCAACAGCTGCGTCAGAGTCCTGCAGGGTTTTCATTCTTTAGTCTCTACTTGGGCCCGTGTCGGTGGTTCTGACGGTCCGACTCTTCCTCTTCAGGCATGCAGCTGTGTGGGAACACGGTGGCCTACAAACCCGAGCAGCTGCCTCCAGAGAACTCGTCCTTCCTGGAGAGGAGCTTCGTGTGTCGCTTCCGCTGCCTGCTGGACAACTCCTCCGGCTTCCTGGTGAGTCGCTTCACCCAAACACGACCAACCCGCTGAATGAGAACCTCCTAAACACCTTCTCCTCCTCCTCCTCCTCCTCCTCCTGAACCAGGCGCTGAAGTTCCAGGGCCGACTCAAGTACCTCCACGGCCAGAGTCTGCTGCGAGACAACGGCGGCCGGAGCCACCCTCAGCTGGCCCTGTTCGCCATCGCCATGCCGGTGCAGCCGCCGGCCATCGTGGAGATCCGAACCAAGACGCTGCTGTTCCAGAGCAAGCACCGGCTGGACTTCACGCCGATGGGCATCGACAGCAGGTGACGATTCGACGCCGTTTCTTTCTGTTTTTACGTTCGGCTGCTCTCCTGCTCGTTCGGCTCATTCGGCCCGGTTCTAACGTCCGTGTCCGTCTCCAGGGGGAAGATCATTCTGGGATACTCGGAGTTCGAGCTGTGCACCAAAGGCTCCGGCTACCAGTTCATCCACGCCGCCGACATGATGTACTGCGCCGACAACCACATGCGCAGTACGTCCACAGAGCACGCACACAAACACACTGAGCAACAAACTTCACATAGAAAACACCACAGAGTTAAACCGAAGGCTTCTGAATGTATGTGTGACACAATAAGACGTCTGTCGGTAATGAACGAGGTCATGACCTGATGAACGAAGCTCTGAAGCTACAGAACAAACATGAAAACACATCTAATGAATCCCCGTTAACTAAGGTTTAATTTTTACTGTCATTTCCATTGTGTTTTGTTTTTTAAATTTACATTGAATATTATTCAATATTATTTTATTATGTTATTTTGTCTTAACTGGTTTTATTTTATTTTTATTTATTTTATTTTATTTGATGCTATGGTATGTTATTGTGTTATTTTATATTATCTGATTTAATTTTGTTTGATTTATTTTTTATCTGATTTAATTTTATGTTTTTTTTATCTTGACTTATCCAATTTGATTTTTTGTTTTATATAATTTTAGGTTATTTTAAATAATATTATTTGATTTAGTTTTATTTCATTTATTTTATTTTATATTCTTTTATTATATTATTTTGTCTTACCGTATCAGATTTTATTTTATTTCCATTTTATTTTTTTCAGATTTTATTTTATGCAATAATATGTTATTGTGTTATTTTATATTACCTGATTTAATTTAATTCAATTTAATTTGGTTTTATTTTTGTCTGATTTAATTTTATATTCTTTTATGCTGACTTATCCAATCAGATTTTTTATTTTTTGTTATTTTAATTATTTTTTAAATCATATTTGATTTTGTTTTATTTCATTTATTTTGTTATTTTAGTTGGTTATTTTATGAGATTTATTTTTAGATTTTTTTCTCTAATCTGATTTAATTTCATTTCATGTTATTTTGCTTAATTTGTTTAAAATCACATCTATATATTAGTTTCATTTTATTTAACTTTGTTTTATTGTAGGTAATTTTACTTTATATTATTTTAAGTCATTTTATTTTTTTAAACTGAGGGGTTTTATGCTTTGTAGATGCATTTTTGGCCTCCCAAAGTGTTTTTAGCCCCAAAAGAAGATGATCAGCCCTCGTTTCTGGTTGGAGGTTAATTTGTTAAAATATAATCGACTTTTTTTTTTTTTTACTAAATGACCAGAAATACCAGGAGAGCAGATCATTCCTGTAGATGTAAGATCAGAATTAGGTTTCTTTTGTCTCATTATTATTAATTAGTTTTTATAGATTTTGTCTGCTCGTCGGGACTTTTCCACTTCCTGAGTTTCACCGACTCTAAACCCGACGTCGTAGATCTACCACGACGTTCGCTCCTCACGCTTTGTGTTTGTTGTCCTTCTGTCTCAGTGATTAAAACCGGAGAGAGCGGTCTGACGGTGTTCCGGCTGCTCAGTAAGTCGGGCAGCTGGGTTTGGGTCAAGTCCAACGCCAAGCTGATCTACAAAGGAGGACGGCCCGAGTTCATCATCGCCTACCAGCAGGCTCTAGTGTGAGTGTCCAGATGTTCTGGCAGATGTGTCTCATTTCAGTCGTTTTGTTTCAGTTTTTATTATTATTTTTATTATTTTATTATTTTTAAATGACTTCTTGAGTCATTTTTTTGTCACATTTCAAGTTCTTGTGGACGGTTTGGAGCCACTTTGGACCCATTCAGTTGCAGTCAGATCATCCAAATGCCGCTAACGAGGGAAAAAATAGAGAAAAGATTAATTTCTTTTATTATTTCTTTTACAAATATACATATATATTTTAAAAAGTTTCCACTATGAAGCAGTGACAGTGCCAAATTCCAAAAATAAATCAGTAAAAGAATAAATAATAAAATAAAAGTGGAAATGAAAAGAAGATTAAATAAAAGAAAAAATAAATAATATGGCAATATTAATCAAAAATGAATCCATAAAGTAAAGGCTGATAAAAGTAGAAATATAAAGACAAAAAAAAACAATAATGCAAAATAATAATTGCTTTTATTCATTT
>NW_007579889.1:90300-94871 GCF_000690725.1 Stegastes partitus
TCCTCTCTGATGTTTTTACCTGTTGGTCTGAACCGTCAGGAAGTGAGTTTTTTTAACAGAATCAAACCTGCTGGTGGGTTTTTGGGGTTCAGAAGGTTGATACGACCTCAAACAGCTTCTCTGTTGTTAAGATGGTTCTGAAACGTCTCAGGACGCCTCAGATCGGTCCATAACCGGCTCTCTGGTGTGTTGCAGTAACACTGAGGGGGAGGAGCATCTGCGTCAGCGCCGCCTCCAGCTGCCCTTCAGCTTCACCACCGGGGAGGGCGTCCTCTACAACACCGGGCCCACCGTGGACGTCACGCAGTTCCAGTACAACAAGAAGTTCGGCAGCACGGAGGTGAAGAAGGACACGGCTCCTCGGTCCCTGCTGGACTGTTTCCTGATGCAGGACGAAGCCGCCTACACCCAGACGGTGGAGGCTCCTCTACCTGTGGACCAGGTGTTCATGGACAGCCAGGCGCTGCTCAAAGTCACCAACGAGTCCGACGCCGGAGAGCCCAGCGTGGTGAAGGAGGAGGCCAAGCAGTCGGTGGTGGCCGTGATCGAGAGCCTGGAGAAGATGGCGCAGAGCGGCGAATTCAGTACCACGCTGCAGAACCTGGAGATGGGCGACGCCGAGCTGGCGGAGTTGGAGAACGTCCTGAAGAGGATGAGCCAGGAGGACGGTCAGCAGAGCGACGTGAGGTCGGACCTGGACAGCATCCTCACTGAAAACATCTTTGACTACGTGGACAGCGTCCTGTTCAAAGAGAAGGGCGAGGACCTGCTGAACACCCCACCCAGCTGCCTGACCGGACTAAACCCGCTCCAGAACCCCTTCACTCAGTCCTCAGCCGGCAAGCTCTGCGAGCCGCCGCTGTTCCCCACGCCGAGCCCCGACCGCACTTTATCTCCCATGAACGCCCTCTTCGCCCAGCAGGTCAACGGAGGCGGGATCTCCGCACCGGGCGTGGGTTCTGCTCAGGTGTTCGGCGGCACCCAGAGACTGGCCCACCAAGGCCCTCCGACCGGCAGCAGCCTCCCGCCGCTGCAGCAGCTGCAGCTTCACGACATCTTCAGCCCGTCGATCGAGCTCCCGCCGCTCACCGTCCCCAACATCTCAGCCGATGACGCCTTGGCAACATTTCAGTCCTGCGCTCAGGCGTCGGTCCGGCAGACGGGCTGCCAGCAGGGCATCGGTGGTCCCGTCCAGCAGGCCGACCAGCTCCTGCTGCGTCAGAACCACCCTGCTGCGATGCTGCAGGGCTCGGTTCAGCAACCCAACAGTGTAGCGCCTCTGATGGACACCTTGCCTCCCCTGATTCCCTGCACTGACTTTAGCTCCTCTAACACGTCTGACGTTCCCGTCGGCTTCCCCTCGCCGTGTCTGCAGGGAAACCTGCCGTTCAATCCGCCCGGCCGCCCCCTGCAGCAGTGGAACCAGAACCAGCAGCAGAAGCTGCCTCACGCCGGCATCGTGCCCAACGGACACCAGGCCATGCCGGCGTTCCAGAGCCAAAACCCACAGAGCCAAACATTCCCGTGTGCTGGCTTATGGCCGCGGGGCGTCACCGGACTGAACCAGCAGGGGGCGCTGCCGGGGGGCCAGGCGGCCAATCACAGCAGCTGCATGTTCGACCAGCACTTTTCTACCAGCCCTCAAGGCGGCGACGTCCTGCCTCCCTCCGGGGCTCCGGGCCTCAGGGGGGCCGCCCCCTCTCTGGACCAGAGCCCCGCCCAGGCCTCCTGCTACTACCAGTGGAACCACAGTGAGCCGGTGGTCGGGTCGTCGGCCATCCGCCAGGACAACGCCAACATCAGCCCGCTCGCCGCTCCGCCCAACATGTCCGCCGCAGAGTACGCTCGGAGCATCCAGCACTACCTGCAGAGCAACGGGCAGACACAGGTAACCCATCCCGCTGACAGGAAACAGGAAGTACAGCACGGTCGTTCACTAGCATCCTGTAAGCTAATAACTAGCATTCCAGTGGTATAGTCACACAAATCACTAGCCATTAATGTTGTTAGGCTAGTCACATCATAAGCTAGCAAGTAGCTTTTGTAGGCTAGTCATTAGCATCTTTAGGCTGGCAACTCGCATTCTGGGCAAGTGACTCATGTAAGTTAGTAACGCGTACTAGCATTCCTAGGACAGTCATTCGCAGCTCCATGTTAGCATCTGGCATTCCAACATGAGTCACTTGCATCCTGAAGCTAACGTCAAGCATTCTTTGGCTAGTCTTGAATCTCTATCTTAGCAACTAGCATTTTTAGGCCAGAGTAACTAACCATCCTAGGTTAGTCACTAACATCCATAAGCTAGCGAGCAGCTTTCTTAAGCTTAGTCATTAGGACCACTTTTATCCCTAAGCTAGAGACTAGTGTGTCAAGGCTAACCCCTGGAATCCCTAAAATAGCAGCTAGCAGTTGTGGGCCAGTCACTTATATCTCTAAGCTAGCTGGTTCACAAGCATCTGATAGGCTAATAACTAGTATCCTATTGCCAGTCACGTGAAACACTAGCAACTAGTGTTTTTAGGCTAGTCATTGGCATAGTAAGCTAACAAGTAGCTATTTTTAGGCTAATCGTTGGCATTATAAGCTAGCAAGTAGCTTTTTAGGCTAGTAATTAGCATAGTAGGCTAACAGGTAGCTTTTTTAGGCTAGTCTTTAGCATAATAAGCTAACAAGTGGCGTTTTACAGGCTAGTCATTAGCATTATACGCTAATAAGTAGCTTTTTAGCCTAGTCATTAGCATCAAAAGCTAACAAGTAGCTTTTTTTAGGCTAGTCATTAGCATCTCGATGCTGGTAACCAGTATTCTTGAGCTAGTGGCTCACATAAACTAATAACTTGTGTTCTTTGGCTTAAAACCATCGTAGTTAGGCAACAGTAATAACGTTCTACCTTACAATATACTTAAAGTACCTAAAATACAATAAAATAAACCATTAAATATACAATATTTTAGGGATATCGATGGTTTCTCATGTGAATCTGGACGTCGTCTGGAGTTTCTCTGAGTCTGTGCAGCTTCTCAGTCAGTCAGTGCTTCAGTAGGAGGACACTGGACTTGTTGTTTGGTTCTTAAAGATGTTTCACCTTCAAACCAGGAGGTTCCCTCAGTTCTGACTGGCTGCTGGAGCGTCCAGGTGTTTGCTCTCACCTCAATCCACTATTCATTGTTTGAATGGTGATGAAGGTGCCTGGGAGGGACGTCAGCGCTGCTTCATGAATGACTCCCACCTCTTTCATCAGACATGTACGATGCAGCGCTGACGCCCCTCAGCAGGCAGGAAGCTGGAGGTGATTATTAACACCAGCAGCTCCACTGATCAGGTGCTTATAATGCATCAAACGCTCTGAATCGGCATCATTTCCACAAGAGAGACTCTTTGAATATTGGATTTTTTTTGCTGTTGAGTTTCTATGAAGGGAATTTTGAATTTTTATTCTCCATAGATCAGAAAATAGTCAGAACATGAACAAACCTCGATATGAAACCCTTCAGAGAACAGAAGTAAAACTAGAAACGTTTATTTATGAAGAGCTGCTGAAGCGGAGCTCACAGTGAAGGAGGAAAACTCATTTTAAGGATATTTCTGTAGAACTCTGCACATTTTTATTCACCATGACGTCATTAAATGTGCACTGATGGACGTTTTCTCCTAAAATGTCACGTTGACAGAACAACAATCTCTCTGTGTCCGTCTTTACCATGTGATCAGCCTTTCTTGTGTTTTTCTGCTCTCGTGCGACCCTGAAACCCTGAAACCCTGAAACTCGTGTCCTGTTCCAGCAGACTAACGGCGGCGGCGGCGGCGGGATGTTCGTGGTGCCGCCTCACGACCTTTCCTCGTATCTGATGGAGTGAAGCTTCGTGCAGAAGGACGAACGCCAGCGCTCCTCCACAGACTGTTATAGGTTTTATATCCCCGTTTCATATATGTTTTATATATATCTATCTATCTATTTACTGTCTGTCGTGTCTGAAGCTCGTCGCCGTTGCTCCAGTGAAGATACACTATGATAAGATGAAGTATGAAGCCACAGGGCCTTCAGCAGGACGCAGTCCAGCTGAGTCCAAACAGCCAAAGATGTGTGATAAGGGAAACTAGATTACTGCCAAGATTTTAAAATCTGATGTTTTTTTAAAAAAATGAAATATCTAAATGGAAATGTTTTCTAAAAGAATTTGTAATCTTTGTAAAAACAACTCGAGACTCACTGAGAGTGAGAGCGCTGTGCCTTCCACTTAATATTATTACAGATACAACAATCTGTGTGTTTGAAATGAAACCCTCAAAGTGGTTGATGTATGAATTTAATTTGTACGTTTTTGTATTTGTTATATTTGTTATATCTGCTTTTGGCTCGTGAACTCCCTCCTGAACCTGTGCAGAGCGTTAGCAGCAGAAATGGAGAAAAACGTCTCCTCCCAAAACCTCACAGCAGCCGTTGAAGCCGAGGAGGCAGAAACCTGGAAGAGGAGAGTCCCGAGTCCTGTTTGTCCACCTGAGCTGCTAGCACTTAGCTACAGTTAGCATAAAGCTAAACTGTTAGTGTTTAGCTGCACTTAGCATAAAGC
>NW_007579889.1:95126-103254 GCF_000690725.1 Stegastes partitus
AGCTGCAGCTAGCAGGAAGCTGAACTTTTAGCACTTAGCTGCAGCTAGCAGGAAGCTGAACTGTCCATGCTTAGCTGCAGTTAGCAGGAAGCTAAACGGTTAGTGCTTAGCTGCAGCTAGCAGGAAGCTACACTGTTAGCGCTTGCAGGTAAACAGTCAGCAGCTCACCCCAGTCGTCGTTAATTCCACCAACTTGCCATTTTGCAGCACATTTAAACAACTGAACCAAAGTGGCTCTAAACAGTGAAACAATTTTAAAATGAGACAAGTTAGAATAGAATAAAACTTTATTGAACTTTATTGTTAAGTTCACCTAAAACGTTCAGATGTGACACAAGCAGAATCCAGAAGCTTCCTCTGAGCAGCACGCTGCGACAGTCTTCCAGCGTTTATCGTCACTTTTCTGTTTTTTGGAGGATTTTTCTCCAGGAATCAGGTTTTTTGTGCACATCTGCATTCACGGAACAACGGAGGAGGCTTGAATGACTAAACAGGAGAAGGTTGGAGTGGATGCGACCTGCCTGCCTCGGCTTCAACACCTCACATCAGTCCAGCAGGAACCTCAGTAGCTTCTAACGGAGCGTGAATCAGGTTTGTTTTAACCCTGACCTGAACCAAACTGGAAGCATCGAGTCAAAGCAGGAAAACAAAACCAGGATTCAGGGACTCGACCCCCCGTCTTCCTCGGTCTCTTCAGAGCTCCGTTAGTTTGTGTTGAAGGTTCCAGCCGGTTCTGTTCACATCAGTTTACTGGAAAATATCTAAAAACATTGGATGGAAATGTGACGCTAACATCAATTATTGACTTTTGTTTTAACCTGCAGTCGCATCTGTGCTCACGGACTCATAAAATAGGTCATTTTATTTTATTGTTTTCTGTTTGTAACCAACTTTTTTTTGCTGTTATTTTACAGATTTTCTCTGTTTTGTTCAATTATAAATAATATCAGGTCAAAACAAAATCTTTTTTTTTGTCACATTAACTGTAAATAACATCGTCATTGTCGATATTTTTATAAATAATAATTAGTTCTTTATTGGTTGACCTTAAATTTACACATTTTTCTGTATTTGTATCTGCAGAAAATATAAATGTTTGAAGAAAAGAATTCTCCCAGTTTGTTAAATTACAGATAAAATCCAGTAAAATCACAGAAAACAAAGAATTCATTTACATCTGGAAAAACTAAATACAGTAATTAGTTCTTTTTGAGTGTTTAAATGCATTTAAATCATCTTATTTTACTGATATGTGCTGTTGTTTAAAGGAGCCAAACATCTACATAAGGATTAAGTGAAAGTTTGCACATTTTGTTGATATTTCTTGATATTTTTTACTTTAAACGACAGCAAATATCTGTAAAATCATGTGTTTTTGCATTAAATGCAGCCGAACGGTGTCGTTTTACAGAAAAGAACAAATTATAACAAATAAATGAATCAGAATGCAGATTTCTGACGGACGTTCTTCAGTTTTTCTGTTATTTTATGATCTGAACTCTGGACAAACGGTAAAATAAGAGCGATTCGTTCAGGACAAACAAACCTGTGATTCAGATCCTCTGCAGCTGCTCTCGTTCTGCCGGGTTCGGCCCACTCTGAGCCCGACGGCCGGTTCTGCTTCTGGCTGAACGGTTTTAATGCTCTGTGCCTTCTTGTACATAAAAAGCTGAATCGATCGAGACGCTTCTTCAGGTGCCTTCGTGTCCTGAGCTGTGGAAACAAGGGAACGGACTGGACGGGAGGCGAAGCTCCGGCTCTGGTCCAGAAACGTTCAGCTGGTTTTAGTCTGGAGGCCGTCTGATGGTCTGAGGAACCGCTGAAGATAAAACCAGGAGAGCTCCTCTGTCGGTTCTCATCACGTCGCTGATTTAAAACCTGGAAGTTCATCAAATAACATCTGGAGTTAAAAAAAAAAGAAAAGTTCCATCTTTGAGCACAAAAACCTGCGAACTGGATCGAACCTGCAGCTTCATGTCTCGATGACACAAAACTAAACAGAAATCCTTCAATATCTGAAATATTTGGTCACTAAAATGAAAAAAAATCAGTTTTCTGGTTGAACTTTCGGAACCGATTGAGCGGTTTTGGACAAACTGAGCCACAGAAATGAGCAGATGTTGTGATTTAAGCAGAAATCTGGGCTTTAAATGAGTTTTTAATCCTAAAAACGACTTTAAATGTTGAGTTTTGTGTCGTCGCAGCTACACGAGGTTCAGAGAACGTCTCCATCAGCAGCTTGTTTTTATGGTCATTGATGCTCAAAGAGTTTTTGTGACGACTTTGGTTTATTTTTACCTCCAGTTAACGATGATCTGAGATCGTTTGGTCCATTTGTGTGATTTTACAGATTTTAAATCAGCGTGATGAGAACGTTCCAGGTTTTTATCTCCAGCGGTTCCTCAGAAGCAGGATCAGGTTCACAGATAAAACCTGCTGAAAGTGGGTCCGGTTCAAAGTGAACCTGGTCATAGCCGTGGAGTCGCAGCACTCTGAGACCACCACCCCCCTGAGGCTCGGTTCTGGTCCGATCCACACTACACATGAGCCTGAGCAGCAGTCATTTGGCAGCTTTACCGGTTTTCCTGCTGCGTGGCGGGAGATCACTCAGTATTTTGACTTTCCTCTGGACTCTGGGGAGAGAACTTCGCCTTCTGACCCGCGTCCTGGTTGCAGGACGGATCAGGACCGGAGCCGCTATGAGACACCCGGAGCCAAACGCGTCCCTCTGCTCAGTGTGGGTTTATTAGCCCAGTAGGTAACCGTCTGTATCCTGATGTACGTCTCCTGTTACATGCTCTGTTCTCATAAATAAACGTGTGCAATGACTGACGGCGTCCGTGTCGTTTGTTAACGAGTCGTTTACGAGTCGCTTCGTTAAAGGTCTCGTTAAGAACTCAATCAGTTACAGGTGAAGTCGTCTGAGCGCTCTGACCTCAGACCTTCACCAACTGAAGCTAAGATCCTAAAATATGAACAGTGGTGAACAAACGCTTTGGTTCTCCTCAGTCGGGTTCTTCTGGTTCCGTCCACCAGCTTCTGGTCCATCTCTGACTCCTCCGGACAGAATCGCCGCAGTTCAACTAAACTCGTCGTCTTTCTGACTCAGACTTGTTCCTTCATCAGTCCACAGGTTCTGGATGGTTCCAGTCAGGACTTTGGGGAGACCAGTCTAGAACCTTCATTCCAGCCTGATGGAACCAGTTCTTCACCACTTTGATGTGTGTTTGGGCTCATTGTCTGGTTGGAACATCCAACTGTGTCCAAGATCAACCTTCTGCTGATGGTTTCAGGTTCTCCTGAACAACGTGGAGGTGATCCTCCTTCTTCATGGTTCCACTGACTTTGTGTAAAGCTCCAGGTCCACTGGCAGCAGAACAGAACCAGAGCATGATGCTGCCACCTCCATGCTTGATGGTAGGTTTGGTGTTCTTGGGGTTAAAGGCCTCACCTTCTCTCCTCCAGACATGGTTCTGCTCAGTGTTTGTTCCATCTGAGCAGAACTTTCCTCCAGAAGGCCTTTTCTTTGTCCATGTGACCAGCAGCAGACTTCAGTCGTGGAATGTTTGTTCATGACTGTCTATAAAACACGAGAATCAGCCCGGTCATGTGACTTATCTTCAGTTTCTCTGGTTGGGAACTCTTTGAGGTGAGATCCTGTCTTCAGTCCATCATCAGTAGAATCTGTCGTGTGAGAACTTTGACCAGACCAGGTTCCAGTTCTTTGCTGCTTTGACTAAATGTTCATTTGGACTCGATGGTGGGAAACACAAGCTGCTGTTCGGTTGGTTTTCTGTGTGAAGCTGCGTCCATGTTGTCTTCAGGCTGATTTTTCCTTCATGAACTTACAGATGCTTCAACCAAAGATCTAAAACCTGGAAGCTTATCTTCTCACACCGACACACAACAGATTCTACAGAGATGTTTGTGAGGATGAAGGAAAACAAGAAAAACGCATCACTGCTGGTTTTCTTAGGATGTAATGACGTGTTACATCCAGCAGAGGGCGCCGTCTACCTGCTGCTGCCGTACATGCAGTGAACGGAGCAGATTTATTTACAGGAAGCAGCTTTAATGTTGAGTTTATAATAAAACTGCATCATTTACATCACAGTTAACGGATCTGTGTGCAACATGAACAAGTCGTCTGATAAAAAAATACTTTTTTATAATAATTTACAAAAAAATGCGTTTTATAGCAGTTAGAAACGTTATTTTACTGTTTTTTTAAAACATCACTTCAGCATAGCAGCAGGTTTTACACACGTTTTGCATCATCAGATAAATTTTCAAATAATTTTGACCAACAGAACAAACTGAAACAACAAAAACAACTTCTTTGTGATTCTTTTTTCTGTTTTTAGCTGTTTAATTATGTAGAATCGTATCACACACTTTACAGGCAGATATATTTATTTTTTTAATTTTCATGAAAAAGATAAAATAGAAAAAAACAGAGTAAAAAGAAAAAAAGCATGAAGTTGAGTAAAGTGCACATGCATTTAATAAAAGGATTAAAACAGCATGAAATGATAAAGTATAGAATAAAAGAGAAATTAAGTGACTTAAAACACAGTAAAAGCTCCCTAAAAAAAACAAAAAAACTATATTATTTAAATTTTATTTATATGACAATTTTTTAAAATCAATTTTAAAATAATTTTAAATAAACAAAATTATAAAAATATTTTAAAAATTGAATATAAATTACGGAGCAATAAGAGCGCTAAATTACAGAAATACATCAATAAAAGAATAATAAAATAAAAGTGGAAATAAAAAGAAGAATAAAGAAAAATAATAATGTGGCAATATTAATAAAAAAATTTAATCCAACCAAAAAAACATATTTGTTTTATTTTTTAAAATCATTTTTCTTTTTTTATTACTATTTTGTTTATCATTTATTTATTTTTGCCATTTTTATTTTTTCATTTATTTATTTGTTTTTTAATAACGTTGTTTTAAAGGCAAAGGAAATGTGCTCAGAAAAATGTAGGCAAGCAGCTTTAAGCGCTTTACAGGCAAATATTTAAAACAGAATTAAAACGTAAAAGCAAAATACAGAAGAAAAAAATAAAAAATATTAATATTGATGAATGAAAGCAGTGAAAGTCTCTGACTTGCTTTAAATAATGTTGACATTTAGGTTGAGATAAAGACAGAAACTCCATCAGTCTGAAGCTCCACTGAACCATATTGAAGTCAGAATACTCGAGTATTTCTGTGTTTGCTGACGTCAGACTCCCGTCGTGCTCTTTGTGTACGACTCACAGCAGTTATTAGTTTGTGTTTTCCTGACAGATGGAATAAAAGCAGAGCCGGAGCCTCGAGCCACAGCTTTAAACGGTCGCTCACGAAGCCACAACCTTCATGCATTTTTCAGCAGCTTGTTTGTTTTTTCCACTGCAGAAGCAAATTCTGGGCTCTGCGTGCAAAGTGATATTACATGCAGCTGATTGTCCGCTTTCAATGCTTCTGTTTCTGCACAAAAAAACAAAAATAAAACGTCTGTTAGAGGCTTTAAGGACGTCGGTTTGGATCCTGATGCAGATCTGTTTACATGATGTGATGATGTAAACAACCTCCAACTCGTCCACAAACCTTCATCGCTTTGGAGATAAAGTCAGAAACTCAACATGAATCAAACATCTACATGGACCCTGACAGAAATCACTTTTACAGGAAAGTTCTGGTGTTTTTCAGACTCTTTTCTTAAAAATAATTTACTGTTGTTTTAAACATTTCCCTTTTTGTTAAATTTCAGATGAATCTAGTAAAATCACAGAATGTTTATTTACATGTTAACCCTTAAAAACAGCCCAAAACTGTAAATAGCATAATAATAAATAATGTTTTCAATTAAGTCCATCACCTGATAAGCTAGCAGCTAGCTTTCCTAGTCCAGGTACAAGCTTCCATAGGTTAGCTTCTTGCATGCTAAGCTAATAACAAGTTTTCCATTTCTAGCCAAACGAATCGCTAGCAACTCATGGTCTTAGGCTAGTCATTTACATCATATGCTAGCGAGCAGCTTTCTTAGGCTAGTCATTAGCTTCTGCAGGTTAGCAACTAGCAATCCTGAGCTCACCACTCACATAAGCTAACAAGTTCCTAACCTAGCAACTAGCATTTTTTGGCCAGTCATTTACATCATAAGCTAGTGACCAGCTTTTGTTGGCTAATCATTGGCATCTCTAAGATGGCAACTAATATCTTGGGCTAGTCATCTACATAAGCTAATAACTAGTACTCTTAGGCTAGTCATTAGCATCTCTAAGCTGGAAACTAGCATTCCTAGTCAAGTCACTTGCAGTCCTAAGCTAACATCTGGCATTCTTCAGCTAGTCTTTTGAATCCCTAACCTAGCAACTAGCATGTGTAGGTTAGTCACGAACATCCTTAAGCTAGCAAGTAGCTTTCTTAAGCTAATCATTAGCATCTCTAGGCTGGCAAATAGTATTCCGAGACCCATCACTTTCATCCCTTAGCTAGAGGCTAGCATTTCTTGGCTAGTGTCTTGCATCTCTAAGTTAGCAGCTAGCAGTTGTAGGCCACTCACTCAGACCCCTAAGCTAGCCTGTTCACTAGCATCTGATAAGCTAATAACTAGTATTCCATTGCTAGTCACATTGATCAATATTAACTAGTGTTTTTAGGCTAGTCCTTAGCATCATAAGCTAACAAGTATCTTTATGAGGCCAGTCATTAGCATTATAAGCTAACAAGTATCTTTTATTAGGCTAGTCATTACCATCACAAGTGAACAAATAGCTTTTTTAGGCTAGTCCATAGCATCATAAACTAACAAGTATCTTTATGAAGCTAGTCATTAGCATTATAAGCTAACAAGTAGCTTTTTTGTAGGCTAGTCATTAGCATCAAAAGTGAACAAGTAGCTTTCTTTGGCTCGTCATTAGCATCTCTATGCTGGTAACCAGTATTCTTGGGCTAGTGACTCACATAAACCAATAACTTGTGTTCTTTGGCTTAAAAAAATCCTACTTAAGCCATCGTAATAAAGTGTTACCTTAAAAATACGCTTAAAGTACCTGAAATACAGTAAAATAACCTATCGCACAATCATAAGTATACAGTATTTTAGGGATATTGATGATTAACGTGTTTATCACTTTAAAGTTGCAGCTGGAGCTCATTTGATTCACTTTAGACACCAGCTGAGGAACTGAATCTATAACAATAACAGTAGAATACATCAGTCGATTCTGTTCTCAGTGTCTCTTGCAGACTGGATCTTCTGCTCAGAGCCCAACATCACGACCTTCAGTGAATCGGCCCGAGTCGACCTCAGAGCAGGACAAACACATTTACAGCCGTGGTGCTGGAGTCCCAGAGGACGCTCAGTGTCTCAGCAGACGGACCTTCTGTCCTCAGATCCAGCGGCCATGAAGGACGACGCAAACAGAAACCCAAACAGTCGACGTCAGGAGCAGGTTTAAAGCAGTGAATCAGTGTTTGGATGCAAGTTTGTGTGTGTCGATAAAGATTATACAGAAACAGGACAATCAATGTTTTTATTAGTTCTTATTGACAATAATCTGTCTGTCGATGCTGCGTTCCTCCTGATCATCAATAATCATTTAATCTTCTCCAGCTTCTCTTTTACACTCTGAACCAACACTGACTGTGGGCTAACTAAAGCTAAAGGATGTACCTGCTAGCAGCTAGCATTCTTTGGCTAGTCACTGGTATTCTATAGGCTAGTAATTAGTGTTCCCTAGCCAGTTGTTTGCATCTCTAAGGTGGTGACTATAATTCTCAGACTAGCCACTAGTAGTCCTATGCTAGCAGCTAGCTTTTGTTGGCTAATCCTTAGTATACCACAGCTAGTTAGCTAGCATTCCTGGGCCTTTTACTAGCATCTTTCAGCCTGTTGCTGTTATTCCTACAGTAGTCACTTTCCTCATAAGCTACCATGTTGCTTCTCTCGGCTGGTCATGGCGTCTCTGTGCCAGTAACTAGCATTCCTAAACTAGACATTTGCATCTGTAAGCTAGTAACTAGCATTTGTAGGCTAGTGGCTTGCATTGTAAGCTAGACACAAATATTTCATGGCTAGTCACTTGCATTGCTAGCAACTAGCATGTCTTAGTTTAGTTCCAAGCAA
>NW_007579889.1:103686-111982 GCF_000690725.1 Stegastes partitus
TTCCAAGACTTGCCACTTTCATCCCTAAGCTAACTTCCAGCATTCTTTGGCTAATCCCTGACCTAGCAACTAGCATTTTAGACCAGTCACTTAAATCATAAGCTAGTGACTAACATTCCTCGGCTAGTCACTCTCATCCATAAGATAGCAACTAGTTGTCTTAAGCTAATCACTCGCGTCATAAGCAAGCCACTAGCTGGTGACTAGTGACGAGGATTCCTAGTCTGTTCACTAGCATTCTATAAGGTAGTGACTAGCATTCCTAAGCTAGTAAGTTGTATCCCAAAGCTAGTGGCTAGAATTATAAAACCAGCAGCTAGCATTCCTTGGCTAGCGACCAGCATTCTTTGGCTAATGAGTAGCATCCTCACCCTAGCATTTTTTGGTTCGTCTTTTTTGGCTAGCATTCATTTGAAGGAACATTTAAATACATGCTGGTGATACTGTAGCATCAGACGTTTTGAGGTAAACTAAGAAAGAGATCCTGAAGGTCCGTCCTCTGGGGAATATGAACGCGTTCGGTAAATTTTGCGACGCGGCGCCCTCAGTATGAAATAAGATGTGAAAAGTCGACAGTGTGAGGAGAAGCTGACGTGGAAACAAGGCCCAACTGAAAGCGCTGATCCTCTGGGGAACACGAACACTGAAACAGGAGACGGTGAGTAAACAGCCTTCGTATCAGCGTGTCGTCCTGGTTTCTTTTCTTCTTCGGTGGTGTCGCCCCGAGGCGTCTGGTCTGGTCATGTGATTTATGTATGAATTTGAGCTGAAGATGTGATCGCTGTAATCGGAGTCCCCGCAGGTCAAACCCCAACATGATGCATGAAGCAGGAAGTCGGTGATTAATCGGAGCGCTCTGATTGGTCGCTGGATGTCGGGACATAGAAGCTTCAAAAGATTCTCGTCTTGTTTGTTCGTTCTGATGTGAACGTGTTCCTCTGATTCATCCTGGACTTCATTCTGTTGGTTCCACTCAGCAGCCGGCACTTCATTTCTATTTGTTTTATTTGTCTGGACTCCACAGAAGGACGAACGTAGACGAGAACGTAAAGCACAGAACCTTAAAAATGAAACAGTTCTCTAAGTTAATGAGGTTAATGAGAGCGTAAAGCACAAACATGTGGAAGAAGCAGAAGAAGAAAAACAACAGGAAGAAGAAACAGAAAGAGCAGCAGAAGAAGAAGTTGTCATGACCTGACTTCCTGTTTGTCTCAGGTGTGCTGGTCTGTGATTGACAGCAGCTGCAGGTGAAGCTGTTGGTTCTGGAGGTTTGTGGACTGAACCAGAACCAGAAGCAGCAGCAGTTACCTGTTCAGGTAGGTGGAGCTGCTGTTGAACCTGCAGCCTGCCGGTTTGTGTTCAGCTGCTTGTGTTGTTGTTGTTGTTGTTGTTGTTGTTTAGTGCGGCTGATTAGTCGTAAATAATCAAATAAAACTGGTTGTTTGTGTTTGTTTGTGGTCCTCTATGATCTCTGCGTCTCACGTTGGTCCGTTTCTCGTCTCATTTGGTCGTTTTAGTTTCTATGTTTGGGTCCTCGTGGTGGCCATTTTGGATCTGATGTTGGTTGTTTCACGTCTCACTGTAGGAGTTTCGTGTCTTTCTGTTGTGTTTATTTGTGTGTGTGGCCTAGTTTTGTGTCTCATTGTGGTCATTTTGTGTGTCATCATGTTGATTTCTTGTCTCACTGTGGTCATTACAGTTTCCGTGTTAGTTTTGGTTTCCCATGGCGGCCATTTTGGATCCGATGTTGGTTGTTTCAGTCTCATTGTGGTCGTTTTGATTCTGATTTCAGTGGTTTTGTGTCTCATTGTGATCATTTTATATCCTTTTTGTGCTCGTTTTGTCTCCTAGTTTGGTCATTTCACATCAGTGGGATCTCACTTTGCTCATTTTACTTCTAATTTCATCCATTTCGTGTCTTATTTTGGTGATTTTGCATCGAATTGTGCTCATTTTGCATCTCGTCTTAGTCATTCTGCGTCTCACTTTAGTCTTTTTATAGCTCGTATTTGTAGTTTTGGTCATTTCGGGTCCACTTGTGGCTCATTTTGAACATTTTGCATTAAATTCTGTTCATTTTTATTCAGATTTCGGATGTTTTGCGTCTCATTTTGATCATTTTTCATGTCATTGTGCTCGTTTTACGTCTAGTTTTGGTCATTTTGCTTCTATTTATGACCTTTTTCTGTTTTAGTTTTTCTGGTTTTATGTCCTGTTTCCATAATTTCATGTCTCAGTCTCTTAGTTTTATCTTCGTTTGGTCATTTATTTCTAATTTTATCTGCTTCATGTCTCATTTTGGTCATTTCGCGTCACACTGTTTACATTCTGTGCTCATTCTGCGTCTCCCTTTAGTCTTTTTATAGCTCGTATTTGTAGTTTTGGTCATTTTGTGTCTGATTCTGGTCCATTTGTGGCTTATTTTAAGACATTTGTCATCAAATTTCTTTATTTTTTTCTGATTTTGGATGTTTTGTGTCTCATTTTGATCATTTCTAATCTCACGGTTGTTATTTTACGTCTAGTTTTGTCATGTTGCTTCTCTTCATGGCCTTTCTGTCTCATTTTTTTCTGGTTTTATCTCCTACTTCCATCATTTCATGTCTCTCTGAGTCTCTGCCAGGATCCATCATGTTTGGAGAAACCTGGATGTTGTTCTGCTTCAGTTGGGTTTTATAACGTGATCAGCAAATTAAACTCTAACTAATGCAGATGTGAGATCAGCCTTTTAATTTTAATCCAACAGCTGAATCTCACTTTGATCATTTTACTTCTAATTTCATCCATTTCGTGTCTTATTTTGGTGATTTTGCATCTATTTGTGCTCATTTTGTGTTTCATTTTAATCATTCTGTGTCTCACTTTAGTCTTTTTAAAGCTTGTTTTGGTCATTTTGGTGAGTTTACGTCTGGTTCTGGTCCATTTGTGGCTCATTTTGGTCATTTTGCTTCTGGTTCTGGTGGCGTCGTGCCTCTGTGTGATTGTTTTTCTACTTCTATCCTGGTATGAGCTTCACATCAGCCTCTGCTGGTCCAGACCAGGTCTCAGACCGGTTCCGGTCCGTCTCTCTGTCTTCAGGTGTTTCTGGTGCCGTCCAGGTGCTCTGTGAGCAGGTGAAGCTGCTTCCTGCTTCCTCTGTTCCTCTGTTCTCCGGATCAGCTCCATTATTTAGAACTCTCACCCCTGACCCACATTCAGAACCTCCATCTCTCTGCTGCGCGCTGATTGGACGCGGGGACTGCCTCGGGAGCGCGCCGGCGCGGACGCGCTCGGCCTGTGTTTCCAGGAGACTCTCCGACGTGCCCGCGCAAACACACCCCGCGCGCGCCTCCCCCCACCTCATCCTTATCCGAGCTTGTGGAGCGCGCGTCCGTCAGTGGAATGCGCGCGGCCGCGGCCCCGTCCTGCACTAATTGCGAGCGGCGCTGATGGAGCTTTAACATGGAGACACTGGAGCTCCTCTGAGCCGCTGCTGCTGCTGGAAGCCGCAGAAATATGCGGAGGATTGTTGCGCAAACTCCGCTCTGATCTGCGCATCTTTTCTTTTTTCTTTTTCTTTCTTTTCTGTTTTTTTTTTCTTTTCTTCAGGATGAAAACTCAACTCGGAGCTTTTCTCTCGGAACAACTTCCCCTCTCTGACATTCTCACCGGATAAACTCCAGCCTCCTCATCTTTGCGCACTTGTGCTCCTGTTTGCGGCTGGGATTCTGCTGCGTCACTTGCGGGTTTCAGACTCAGCGGCCCGCAGCCGCAGCGCGTCCCGTCCGCCTGCTCTGCGGCGTTTGGGCTCCCGCTGCTCGCTTGGTGTTTGCGGAGTAAATGAGGAGGACCGAAGCGGGATCTGCTGCTGCTGCTGCTGCTGCGGAGGTTTTCATGTAGCGGCCGCAGAGCTGTGCGTGATTCTGAGGGATTCTGCGGCTTACATAAGAGGAGGCGACATGTATGCGGGACGCAAGAGGAGAAAACCGGTGCAGAGAGCGTGAGTTCCCGCAAACCTGCTCCTTTGGTTCATGAGTGTGATTGAACGTGTTCCAGGTTCAAACCACCTGCAGACGAGTCGCTCTGCGAATGCGCAAAACTGCGATAATCCGGAATATTTTAGCCTCTAAACCAAACCTTTGAACGAATTTTACGCCAGATTTCGTTTCCTTTTCCACCTAAACTCATTTCAATCTGCTCCCAGCTGCTGCTTTTTCTCTATTTTGCCTGATAAAGGCGGTTTTCGGGCCGCTGCGCTGCGTAACGCCTGCGGATTACTGCAGGCCTGCAGCGGCCTCAGTCCAGCCTCAGCTCAGCCTCCTCTGGTTTTATTTATTTCTACATCTGACGTTGACACGACTCCACAAACACAGCAAAGCAAACCGATTCGGACTCGTTTTAAACCGCTTTCACTCCGGTTTCCGTCCTCTGACCAGAACCTCCTCGTGCTGCTGCTGTTGCGCCATTTTCTGTCAGAACGCCCTTCAGAGAGTCACGGAGCGGTTCGGTCCCTGTTCAGGCCTCACATCAGTCCGAGTCACGGACGGAGGGTCTGAGGGTTGAGGTGGAGCTCTGGGTGATCAGCTGCTGCTTGTTTGTTTAATTTGACTCCAACTTCCGTTTAGTTTTTTTGTTTTTATTTTCAGCATCAGTTTTATTTTAGGATGAATTTTGGTGCATTTAAATAAACATAAAGTCTTGTTTGTAGAAGTGCAGATGAGCTGCACAGAGATGATCTGCAGCCTTTGATCTGCTCTGATGTGATCTGATGTGACTGATTCTGGAAAAGCTCCAAACTGACCCCAGAGCTGCACATCGAGCCCCAGCAGGTCTGCTTATTAATTCATGAAATAAAGAAACAGCAGCAGCGCTGTGATCTGTGAGGATGTGACGTGTGGTTGAAGGATGAACCTGAAACATCTCCACAGTCCTGCTGAGGCTCGTTTCTCTGATAAAAATCACAACTGATTCGCTTTAAACCGACGCCGGAGCCTCTGAGCGCTCATCAGGAGGCACAAATGTTCACTTTCTGAGGCGTCGCGTCCTTCTGCCGGTCTGAGGTGGTTTCCTAACAGAGAGCCTCTAACAGGACCCGTTTTCCTGCAGCAGAGCAGCAGAAGCGGGATGAAGCTGCTGCTGCTGATGGGATGTGACAGCAGCTCCGTCTGTTGTCACACAGCTCCATCCGCGGCGTAAATAAACAGTTTGTGATCCGGCAGGAAGGTTAGAGCAGCAGCACGGGCCAGGCCAGAACCCGGAGGGGCCTTTAGAGGCGCCGTTAGGACGAGTTTAGGATTAAATCTAAAAAAAAAAAAACCAGCTTTTTTTATTCATAAATAGAACAAAATGGAGCTGAAATAATCTGTAGAGAAGAAAATGTTGGTGGGAAAACAATAGAAAGGGTTTAAATGTTTAATTAAAACAGCACTTTGCACCATTTGATCCTCGCTGCTGATTGGCCGCCGACGGGGACGTTCGACCAATCAGACGCGGCGGTGGGCGGGGGCCTGATGACGTCACAGGGAGGCATCGAAGCAGAAATAAAACATTAAAATTATTTCATCAGAAGAAACTCATGAAAAACACAGAAGAGTTAAAGCTGCTGAATCTGGAGGCTGATAATCAGAAATAAATACATGAAGCTGGAGTGTTTTTATTTTGAGGCTTTTTGTGTTAAATCAAGAAAAAAAACGAGTTTAATGCAAATAAAATGCAGATTATGTAAAATGAAATTCAGATTAATGCGTGAAGAGTTAATTTATCCACAAAGAGTCGAAATAGTTGTAGATTCTTATTGTAGATTATTAATCGATCGGCTGTTTGGTTCAGAAAGTGTCAGAAAAATGTGGGTCAGTGTTTCTAAGAAGATCCAGTTTAGTGTCGAAAAGGGAGAAAATCTTCACATTTATTAAACTACAATCACAGAAATTAAACTGTTTTTAAAACAGTTATTATTATTAAAAATAATAAATAAAATCAACCTGATCAGCTGATCGTCAGATTTGCTTTTAATTCAGTTTGTTGTCAATTTAACAAAACGTCATCCGAGAGACGAAACAATAAAAAAAATATTAGAATAAAACAAAGAAATAATCTGCAAATGAAAATTAGTTTTAGTTCCACAGAAACAGATTTAACAGCAGCTTTAAAGTGAAGATGAATTATTTACTGGATTCACTCATTAATTGCCTCAAATGTCCAAAGATGTTCAGATTCTGTCACCGAGGAGGAAAGAAAAACAGAAAGTTTTAATTATTCATATAGTTGGAAGTAATAATAATAATAATAATAATAATAATAATAATAGTTATTATTGTTGTTAATAATTACTACTACTAATAACAATTATTATTTTTATTGTTATTATTATTGTTGTTGTTGTTATTAATTGGCAATAATTCAACAATTTCCCTGAGGTTCATACTGAAGGATCAATAAAGTTTTATTCTATTATTCTGTTCTAAATTCCATTAAATCCCAGTGATGAGTGAGATGACAGCAGAAAATGACACAAAATGGTGATTCTCTCTGATGAAAGCTCATCAGTACATATATATATATATGTATAAATATATATTTACACCATCAGTGTTTCTGTTTGTGTTCGTGATCAGATTTGATTTAAAATATAATTTCATCATGAAGCTGCAGAAATTCAAACATCTGCAAAGAATTTTATGATAATTTACAATCAGAGTTATAATAACTGAAATGTTTTGCTTCATAAATGTCTTTAATTCATCTTTAGGTTCATTTTGAAAAGCTTCTAAAAAAAAATATGAGATTTATAACAAAAATGTGTTTTATTTAGAAAAACAGACGAGACAGAAGAGAAGCTGCTGAATGTTTGATTTTATCATTTAAAACATGAAAAAAAATAATTAAACGTCACAAGGTTTGTTTATTCACATTTTTTATTCACTGACAACAGATTTAAATCCTGGAACAGATTTTAAACCGTCTGGAAGAAAAGATTAGAAAAATAAACATGAATTTAATCAGCCTGAGGCAATAAAACATTAAATCAACTCATTTTCTGCTCCTGAGGTTCATTAAATAATAATAATTATAATAATCATAATTGTAATAATGATAATTTAAACTTTCAGCTGCATTTGACGGTTTCAACATCAGGATGATTTTTCTAAAGAAATTTAAATTATTGCAGCTGAAGGATGTTTAAAATGTTCATCTAGAGTCAAACATTGAATTTATATCGTTATGTTTAATGAGTTTCAACCACATTTAGTTTCACATCTTTGGTATTTTTTTAAATGAAATTGACGAATGAAAGATGAAATTAAAACTTGTTTCGCTGCAGAGACTTTTTCAGCCACAAATATTTTTGTCTTCAGATAAAACAAAAAACAAGCAGCAAAAAACCCCACGTTATTATTAATTATTGTCTGTGTTGGTTTCAGTGGAAAAGAAATTTAAAAAACGACCGTTTCCACTAAAATCTTGACTTAAATCTGTCAAAAAAATCCCAGAGTTTAATATTCTGTCAACTAAAGCTGACGAATGAGAACAAAACCAAACAGAAACAGAAGCTGCTGTCATTTAGTGGATTCATGGAAACTACAGACAAAAGAATTATAATTAAAAATGTTAATTAGGATCCGAGGACCCCTACTTGTTAACATTTATTTTTTAACCTATTTGCTGTAATCTGAGAATTTAATGTTTTCTTTCTGTATTAAAGCTGAAGCTGAAACAATCCCACAGTTTACAGGTTTATTAAGTCCCTAAAACCTCCAGTTGAGTTTGTTTTTCAATGTTCAACTTTTACTGAATAAAACTAAGAGAAGAGATTTAATAAGTCTGAACAGTGTTGAAGGCGACTGAACGAGTTGGTATAAAAATAAAATATCACAACATGACCTTTGATAAACTCACTTAAACCTGCTTCACTTTCTGCTGCCTCTGTTTTTATTCTTCTTCTTATTATTATTATTATGATTGTTATTGTTGATTTCATTCTACAAATTGATTTTCTACGTTTTTATTTTGCTGTTTTCTGACAGAACTTTGGTCGACTGCAGTTCGTTCCAAGTGTGTTTAAATAAATGAACTGGATCAGATTTTAGCTTCAGACTGGAAACGATTAAACGTGAAATTAAATCAGTTGTTTAAACATTTAAATCTGTGATTGTTTGTCAGAAACAACATTTCAGACGCTGACGTCGTCGTTCAATAAATGACGACACGTCTGTGGTTCTGGAGATTTCTGTCTAGTTGTGATTCAGGTTCCAGGTTTAACTTTGACTCCACGTAGTTCTGGTTCACACGTCTGGAACCACAAAGAGACACAACATGA
>NW_007579890.1:0-44555 GCF_000690725.1 Stegastes partitus
AAGTCCACCACATAAACAAGACGGCACACTGTCACCAGGGGCCGTAACAGCGCTATAGACATAAAACTGAAAACAAAATGGTCCAACAAAAGACTCAAAATGTTGATGAGGCTCTTTGAAAGTAGAAACACTCCCCTATAAATCCATTGGCATTGAATGTTAGTGCGGGACAGATGCCAAAGAACATCTCGTGACTATTTCTCAGACGGCAGTGTTGGATGCTCTGGGAATGAGGGTTGATGAGGACGCCGGTTAGAATCTGCAACCTCACTGTTCGAGGTCACTCCATCCTACCCAGCGATCCTTTTATGGACTTTTATGTGCACAAAAATGTAATGGAAAAGGCAACTGTTTGGAAAAAAGGCTGGGTGACGACCTTTATTTCAAAAAGCCAGAACTGCATTTGTTAAATGAAAAAGGTGAACTTTTATTTGTCATAAAGGTCCAGCGTTGGCTCACCTAAACCCTCTGGGTGCTGTTACTGCATCCCTCAGGATTTCTGTTGGGTTTAGCTCCAGTAAATGATGCCAGACACGCACTCCTGCATTGTTCCCACAAAATATTCATGTGTTTGTTCCCTGCAGCAGACTCATTACTTGTTGTGTTTTATCTCGGGTGTTTCCACTCCACTGCCGAGCCAATCTGAGCGGGAAGCGGGAGAGAAGGAGCGAAGTGATGGGCTGCAGGAGGGGGTGCAAGCAGTAAAGAAGATGTGGGCAAAGGAGTTTAATGGAGGAGAACAGTGGAGGAGTTGAGACAGATAGATGGATAAAACAGGTGGGTGGCCGCGGGGCGACGATAATTGAATTTGGGGAGCTTTTATATTTGACGAGGGCGAATGTGCTTCCTGGACCTTTGCACCGTTTGGCTGAGCTCCTGTGTAATCAGAGGAGAGGGCGGATGTGGACGAGCGGCCAGCAGGAAAGTTCACATCAGCACGAACGGAGAAAGGCCAAGTGCTTATTAACAGGTGCCATTCAACGTGTCAGGCGGCGTTTATAAACGCAAACACACCCCCAGCCGATGCAATTTCCAGTCTAATTATAGTTTTGAAGAGTCGTGTGAAGGGATAGAAATTATTTTTTTTCAACTGTCACGACTCTGAGCAGCCACGCAGGCGACTTGAGATGGGATGGATTTATCGGGTGTCGGGCTGTGACATGTTCCAGCGTATTGACTTCAGTACAGTTGAACTGCTTCAAATGGAGCTGAACGTGTCGGGTAATTTAATGTTTTATTTGACACGGTCCGCACGATACGAGACAGGTTGCTGGAAAATGTGAGGAGTCCTTGGTGACTTGATGGATGCGATTTGATGAGCTCAGATAAAGGATGCTGATGAAAAGTGAAGGTAAAGGAGGAGGTCTGACACTGAAATGATGCTTCGCGGCTGCAGAGGGACGATCCGACAGCCGTAAAATGACTGAGAGGTGGTTGCAGCGAGGAGAGAGCTGAGTTAGAAGCAGGAAGGGAAAGACGACGTAATTGCATAGAAGGTAAATAGATTTCCTGGTTCCTTTGTAGGTTTCAGCTTGAGTTACTGAAGACTTCACTGTAATAAACCAGCCCAGTGGAGCATTATCTGACTGCTGAAACGAACAAAGAAGCTGTTTCTATTTCTCAACCCATCAGTCTTGATGAGTGAATGATGACATCAAAGGGCTCCCGTTCCTGCCTTTGAACATGCTCTATGAGTGGTGGCTGGAAGGACTGCACTCATCTGCAATGTATAGAAACAATACATGAAAAGGATGCAGCGGTACAACCTGAAAAAAACACTGAGGATTTTATTCTTACACGCAGGAGTGCATCGAGTTTTAGTGAAAATTCTTTCATCAAAGGGAAAGTAACGCACACAACCATGTCATACAATCTACGTCTGTTATTTTATCCCACGAGCTCGTGTTGCATGATGAAAGACGAACAGAGTCTTGAATGAGAAACTTACATCCAAGCAATTTATATACAATTGATGCTGCACTTAAACAGTCATTCATAGCTTTGGCTGCAGTAACACAACTGAACAGCTGTGATGAAATGAAAATGAAATGAAAAATACTTTATTTATCCCAGAAGGGAAATTCAATATTGTAAAAGCTCACTTAAGAAAAAAAATAATATATATATATAACATATATTTTATCCAACAATAATAATAATCAGTCAGTCAGTCAATTGTCAGTCAGTCAGATTTGTTCTTCAAGGTGATGCTTTCAGTCTGTAATATAGTTTTCAGTTCCTTGTGTTTGTTCAGGATTAGAATGGGATTCCAGGGGAAATTCAAGGTATCCGGTAGCTCACACAGTAAATAGAAGAAAAATAAGGAAACCACTGTGTGCGATTTAAACTACGTACATGCAATCAAGATTTATGTAAGGTGCAAAATTGCTGGGATAAAACAAGTCTTTGTATAGTATAGAAATAATAATAATAATAATAATAGGCATATATGAGGTGTGTTTGGGATTATTGGGTTTTATTTCACAGTTGAATGAGGCTAGATTTAGAAGTGACTGAAGTGACCAGCTTCTTGTGGCTACTTAGCCTGCTCTAGTTAGGTTTAGTGAATCCAGATAACGGGAAGATATCCTGAGTTTGTTGAACTTAATACATAGTTTAGGCCTCTAATGTGTAACCATCCATCCCAGTGTTTTGTTTGTATCCAGATTGGGATTTGTAATCCTCACGACTGGCTCCAGCTCCTGAGGCACCTTCCTGCCCGACACACCTGGTTGTGTCCTGGTTGGATCAGCACCTGGTCCTAGTCCAGTGGATGTAACTGGGGGACTAAAAGAATTTAAAACAACCTGCTCAGCTCTGCATATTCAGCAGCTTTGCTTTAATGTGAGCAGTTTGCCAGCGGGCTTCTCCTTGTGGTTTGATGTATAGCTTGTGTGATAACCTCCTATGGAGGTACTTGTTTAACTACCGACTGTGCACTGAGCTGAAACAATAAAACTGATCTACACACATTCAGTCATCCTTTGTAAAGCAGCTTTACTGTTTGACTGTATAGGATTCTTTTAGGAAAGGAGCTGAAACTCTCACACTGAGTCCTCTTTTGGTTCATTTCTTTGATTTAACAGCAACAATAGGTTTGTCAAATGGCAACAAATAACTTTATTTTTTGACAAGAACACTTGGTTCAGTGTTGCCTCCCATTGTTTTAGTTTGACACCAGCATGTCAACAATTTGAGTTTGCACCAAAGGGATCAATAAAGTTCTATTCTATTCTGTTAAAAGGTGTTATGGACGATATTTGCAGAAGAGGATCAATTACCAAACCCATTTCTGTCTCTGGGTCATTACACTAAAAGCACTAAGTTGAGCCATCTGGTCAAAATATACAAGATGATAATTTTTGCACGTGTGTGTGCTGCGTATTTAATTTTGTCTCAGAAATGAAGTCTTTTCTTTTATTATGGGGACATTTCTAGGTTAAATCTCCACTTAGACAAGACCAAAGACATGTTGTTCAACAAGATGGCGGTGCGCAGTGGGGCAGCGGCATCTCGAGCTCCAGGTACGAAGCCTATCAGGCTTTTTCTTAAAAACCGGGACCTGACTACTAATTTCATACTACAACATGTGAATGTGAGCTGGCATGACAAATAAAGTTCCTTGAATCCTTGTTCCAGAAGTATTAAGATCCATCCATCAGCTCGGGGCCCTGGAGGGTATTCAGTATCTTTATTTACCTCATTTTATATCTAAACACTCATTTCCAGAGCTTCATCAAAACAGTTTTACGGACAATATACAATGTATAAAATGAGACTTCAATATTGTTGTCATGACCTTATAGCATAAAGGTTTTTTATGGTGTATTGTGCTGGCAGGCAGGACACGGAGTTTATAGAGATTGTAAAGGATTCAGGAGGAATAGACAGCAGAGAAGAAGCTGCTTCACTCATTTGCTGTTTGCAAGTCAACAAACGCTTTAAAGATAAACTTTTTCAGGAAGATCCTGATCTTTTCATTTACCTGCTGGTGTTTTTTCATTAGATTAAACACAATTAAAGCTTTTATTTTGTCATGTAAAAGAAAAAAATATATCTTTGCAGAAGAGGTACTTCACCTTAATAGGGGTGTTAAAGTTGCTGTTGAGGGGCTATAATCAGATGACACCCACCTGTGAGCCTTATTACCTTTAACAAAAGTGTTTCGGTCTCAACTGCTGGAGCTCGAAACCGCCGAGTCGACGTCTATTTATGGGCTCAGAGGGAGCGAGCCGAGCAGTTTATGCCAGTGTTTTATGTTTGTGCGTGACGGCAAACCGACCGACCTCACGCTGCTCCCGTGCATGACTTGGCAGCGCCGTCCCCTCCGAGTTCTCACAGCGAGGACAGATGGCAAGGACTTACCCCACCAAGAAAGCCTCCAACACACACACACACAGCCAGCCACGACGCACAGCACAAGAACTTCCTTGGCGCCCACTGACAAGTCTCTCAATCCAACGATGAGTCATGCATTGCATCCTCTCCCACCCGAGTGTCTGCGTTTGTGACTCCAAAAATCACCTTAAGTCAGCAACCGCCGCTCTTTCTGATGCGCATTTCAGTCCGAGCAAGAGTCTTGTGTCGACTGCAGCTCGAGGCAACACGCATAATAAAACCAGATCTCGTACATTAAACCCACGCATCTTGTGAAAAATCGCTGATTTAGATTCAACACTGGAATCACTTTCAAAAGCCTGAGCTGTGAGCTTTAATGACAGTTTTTTAAATCAGTGCCACCACTTGAGAAGTTAATTCGCTCCCTGAATTCTAACCGCTATTAAAAAAATGTTCAGATGGATGAGAAGTTCCAGACCCGGCCGTTTGCAGACCTACGATCCATTAACGTCGTCCCCCAAATATGATACAGCACGTCAAGGCTAAGTCACAACGAACCTCATGCCCTCCGATGTGTGGGTGGACAAATGTGTACGTGTTCCTGTGTGAGAGACTGTGTAGGTGGACAGGCGATTGTAGAATCTGCAAGGCCAAACAAATGCTGAAATCCACCGTTGAGCGGTCTGCAGCAGCACACATGCAGCTCTTTGTCCGGTTTTTTGATGTTGCAAATGTTCTGACTGTACACTTTTACATCTGTTCTCATTTATTGTAGAACTGACTGGCATGTACCATCGTCACCTTTTTGTCTGCACTGCTCTCAAACCATTCAAAGGCCACAACTGAGCAGGTTTGCATCAGCGTACACAGACATCCGTTTGTCTCTGGCAGGTCTTCACTGCAGCTGTCAGCCACTCTTTGGTCGCCCTGCTGAATGAATAAATGCCAGACAATGAGTTTTAATTCATTAAGCTGAATCTGAGCACACAGAAGTGCTCCGGTACCCCCGTGTTCATCCTGTTGCTTCCATCTGCGGTGAAACCATCAACAGATACCAGCGTGCCAGTTCCTTTGGCAGCGACACACGCCCAAACCAGAACACAAAAACCATATTTAACAGATGAGCTGTTCCCTTTTTTTTTTGCCTCCTCTTGCCATTTTGACAAATGTTGACTTTTGGTATTTGAATCCTCTGAGGTTGCAGCTATGAACTCGAACGAATCTTGGAGAGCAACCGTCGAGTGAACAGATAAATGATTTTACACGGTCCACAAGCTTGTTTGGCATTTTCAAGTTTTGCTGTAGCCGACTGTTTTAGGTCCCCAGCTATCTTTGATACAAGCCTCATTATTCTTTCACTTCACCCCTAAAACTCTCATATCGACGGGCAACTCTTAATTAACTCTGTGCCACGCAGGAGCTCTTTGGTGCATGAATTAATGCCGAAATGATACACGGCTGCTCAATGTAGCAGCCGAGCGGCCAATTACTCTTGAGCTCATCCAGTTTCTGTGTATATCTTCCATACAGTTCTTTCGGACTTGACGTACTCAAATTAAAACTGAGATCAGGGACTTTTATCCATTATTAACTTCTAATGAAATGTGCTGAAGAGAACGTCTATAGAACTAAATTATGTCCGTCCACATACTTGGTCTCATAGATTCTCCTCCTCTGATTACATTGAATTTCATGGTTTTAATATACACTTCTTTCTTCTTTGTGTGCACACTGTATTTGCTACATCCTGTATTCTCCATTAGCTTTAATGGTGACTCAGAATCTCTTCTTTTCATATTTTTTAATATACATTTATGCTCTTATGTCATTTTCAGTCCTTTGTCTTTTATTCTACTTTTCTCTGACATTCAAGCTGAGACACCTTAAGTACCATTAATAACTCCAGTCCAATATTTACATGCTCAATTTAACAGACTGACTGCTACAGGTTACTAAGAGTTCACCAAATATTGTTTCGTAGATGGTACTGATAAATCTTTAGACAGGTGCAAAACTTAAATTAGAGTTAAAAATGCAAAGAGCTCCATGAGAGGTCGTTCACTGATTTAAGGTCAGTGGATGATGATGATGAGGCTTGTGAGACCAACCGGACCCGACCGAACAGCTGCTAGACATCTGGCACTGACACACACCATGCTCTCCACTGAATGAGGGAATATAGTTTAGGTGAGTGATGCTTACACTTTCTTTGGCATCGCAGACTTGGCACCTCTACACCAAGGCACGGTGACCGAAGCTCTCTTTAAAGTGGCCTGACACTGAGCTAAATCACTTGTTGTTGGTTTTACTTTAATTGATGACCCATCTGTACACAGTCTGGGTGCAAATTATGTTTCGACACAATACTAAATTATAAACAGTAGCACATAACTGATTGAGCAGATGCCTGCTGACTAATCTGAACCACAAACTCCATGTCCAAATAGAAAAAGACGTTTTAATTAAATCAAAGTCGAACTTTCAATCAAGAATACATCTCCATCAGTTAATACAAACGGGACAGTGCACCACTTTGTACATGTTTTCTACTGTTTTTCTGAGTGAATGTTTAGATCTTGAAGTCCTTCGTTCCCTCCTTGTTGTAGGGAACTTTTCCAGAAGCTGTACTCGGCAACAAAGTGTGTTTCACTGGTCCACAGGCAAGCAAAAAAGATCTGCTTCCAGGAATCTTCTGTTGTTTAAGTGGACAAAACAGTCATAGTTGGCTGAATCATGGAAGAATGTAGGAGCAGTTTGAATTGTATGGTCAGGAATTTTTAGCAGAAAATATCCAAGAAGAAAAACAAAAAAACATCCCTCCTGTTCATCATCAGGCATCATCTGGTTTGTCTGCCGGTGGTCCGCATGGCTGAAGCATCTTCTCCATCAGGTTGAAGCGGACACGCGCTTTGCTCTCGTTTTCAGAGACGGAGAAGTAGTTGAGCAGGTCGAAGTGTCCCATGTAGGAGCAGTAAGAGTCACGGTGCTGGTTGACCAGCCATTCCCATTTGCTGGTGTCAGCGTGTCCTGTGCCGATGTACTTGGACTGAAGATGCTCCAGCTGACTGTGGATGTTGTATCGGTCCGTCATTCTGGCCGAGATGGGAGTTCTGTAAGCTATAGAGTGCGGGAGGGGAAATAGAACAAATGAGATGATGCAGACTTCATGCACAGGTACACAGATGGCACACGGAGATAGTTCTATAGTAGCTTGTTCGCCCTAAAGGTGGCTCACTTTGTCTTCTCCATTTTATCTCTGTCTTATCCTGTGAAAACTAAATTATTTAGTCTGTGCCCGAAACGTTGTCTTGCTTATTACAACGTTGAAATAAAAGTAAAAAGCTTCTTGTAGTCAACAGCTTCCTCGCGCTTTTGTTATGCGCTTGCTAAAGATGCTACCGGTTAGCTAGCTGATTAGCGGTTCGCGGGTTAAACGTCTCGTCGAGCCGGAACTTAAACTGCATTTACGGCTAACTGTTGCTTTAATAGTGGACATACACATTTTCCAAAAACAAAAAGATACTTACTTAAAATGTAATGAGTTCAAGAGAGAAGGCAGAAGCTGTGAAGTAAAGTAGAGGACCGCTCACACACTTCGACACAACACGAACGAACGATCACTTCCGGTGGGTTCTTGTCGTAAAATGGACCGGGGAGAAACAAGGGCCGGAACATTTCTTTCCAATCTACTTTAATGGCAGCAGCAGCGTTGTTCGTTCCTAAACGTCCGAGGAGATAACCTTGAGTATTTAATGAACAGTTAAATCTCATAACAGCTCTACACAAATTTTAACGGCAAAACAGAAACTCATGTTAAAACTATGACTATAAATAAAGAGATAAAAAGAAAAAGTACATAAAACTAGAAAGACAATTACATTGACATTTTAACTTTTAGGTTCAAGATGAGTGGTGAAATATTATCAAATAAAAAAAGACGTACAGCTCCCTTCTATTCTCATGAAAATAAAAGGGTGTTAACTCCACCCAGCAGTGGTTCTGCATCATAAATGGCACTTCAAAAAAACTTCAGGAAAAGTTTGATGTTGAACCATTTTCCAGACCACTCGTTGTACAACATCTGGTTGTACTTTGATAGCAGGGCTTGATAATTGTTCAAGTAGTTTTTAAGCAAAAAAAATCGCAAGTTAAGAATTTGCAGCCTTTCTGTGTCCCTTCTATTATGAAGCAGGTAATATTTTGGGTTCTGATCTGTTGCTCAGTCAAATCATATCACAAGAAACCAACTTAGGATTTGGGAAACTGAGGTGATCCTCAGTTTCCAGAGGTTTCACAGACAAAATAATCAATAACTGTTACTTGCAGCTCACATTTTATGCCATAACCTGACACCAAACAACTAAACAAAAAATAAACAAAAGCAAGAACCTTTAGTACTTTTATTCCATCCCTGCTCCTTTAGGGTAAAAGGGAAAACTTAAAACCAGCTGTTGTTGGTTTGGTGAAGTCATTTATTGTTTATTTAAGTCAATAATAATAACCAATAATTTAAAAAATGAAAAAAGGCTGATAATACTACAAAGAGAACAGGGCTGGTGGGTGTTGCTAAGAACCAAATAAAACCAAACGTGGGCCAACAGAGTTGCAATGACAGAAGTAAAATAAACCCCTTACCCAAACTTAAAGACAGTTAGAAACACCCCATAGCTAACTAAAGTAATTACCAAATTGGTGAAGGTACAAAGAATGAGCATCTTGGTACAACACATACAAGCTCAGAGCTACAGGTAACCATTTTTGGTGGGTACAGGAACACAGGACAACGAGTAAACCTAATTTACAGCCACAAAGCTGTTCACAGGAGCTACATATCCCCCCCTCAAAGACATGACGACAACAGACACAAGCTGCTCACATTAGATCACAGCCACCTTGACTGGGCGTCGTCCTCCAGCTTTATACTCTGGTGTAGGGGATTGCTGCAGTCTGATTGGAGGGAAAACGGGGCGGTGGTCCAATCAGCTGAGATGACAGACAGGTGAGGTCTGGAGAATGTGCTTCAACCAGCTGTAATCAAGAGTCCACACAAACCAGCCTTCAAGGGCTGAAACAAATTTAAAAAACCACATAAAATACATGAAGAACCATTCCCTAAATAAAGAGATTTTTCACCTGGTGGTGACACTTGAAGAACCAGAAAACCTTCTGAAGAACCATTTAAGAACCATTATTTTTCTAAGAGTGCTGACTCTATTAGGATTACAATGACTTCGATAATTAAAAAGCTACACAGACACACCATCCATAACAAGTAAGGATGGAATTCACATCACATTTTTTAGAGCTTCAATGAAGTCAGTTTGTGGAATTAAAACATCTCTTTCACTATTTAAAGGGTCCCTTATTAATCTTATTTGCTATTTAAAAAATACAATGAGCACTCACTCACTCACTCATTCACATATATACACACTGTTGCCTATAAAGTTGGAATCATTGTTGTTTTCAGACACATTCTTCTTTTTATTTCTATTTATACACATCAGTAATCACTTTGACCAGGTGCAGTGATTACATACTGAGTCCCAGTCACCAGGTGAAACGAGTTCTGACATCAGGATCTGACTGATGACTGGGACTTCCTGCCCACTGACACCATCAACGAGCTGGTGGACAGCATGCCACGATGTCTTAACTCATTGATCTGTGTCAGGGTTGGCCATACTCAGTATTAGTGACTGAGTGACATTTGAAAGAGTGATATTGGACATTCTCATGCATGGAATCCCATCCAAGGTTGAGCAAGGTTGAAAAATTTGAAAAAGAACCCTTAATCTGTCGTTGAACACCCCCAATGTTGTTTAAGCCTGAAGACACAGTTTGCAAAAGCTAATTGTGGTTTAATTTTTACTGTGATATGTATTGTGTGCATATTGTGATATCAATAAAGTTTTGAAGAGATATACACTTTATTTATCAAGAATAAATTGTCAATTATTAATGAGAAGAGGTTAAAAAAAAAAATCCAACTTCATGGGCAACAGTGTATATATAACACCTTCACCCAACACCCAACATCATGTTAGAAATGAAGGACTCAGGGATTAAGGAACCATCCATCCATCCATTATCTATACACCGCTTAATCCTCACTAGGGTCGTGGGGGGCTGGAGTCTATCCCAGCTGATTTAGGGTGAAGGTAGGGGACACCCTGGACAGGTCACCAGTCTATCATAGGGCAATTAAGGAACCAAGGAACCTATAAGATGTAGGAATCTCACTAAAGCTGGAAGCTAAAATTTGGCACAAGACACAGTTTTACATACGATTATACCTATAAATCATCATAAATAAAACTACTTCCAAGGCACAGCGTCAGAGAACCACTGGTCCAGCTCGTCTTCACTCACTGTGGCGTTAATGTGGAACATGGGCTGAACATGAAAAGAAAATGGAACGACCTTGATTTGCATAGAGCACAGTGTCTCACATTTTATATTCATTTTGCTCTGAAATTACTTCAAAATGGTGCAATTAGGAGGTTAAAACGTAGAGATTTGTGGTCTGGGCTGAGCCTCCGATGTGACAAGATCATAAAAACACGCTTGTTTTGTAATGATTATGCAGAGAGAGGCTTAATCAAACAATAAGTGAGCAGAAGAATCGTGTATAATACAGTAAACAATCTGCACATTTCTAGACTATAATACAATATATATATTTCAAATAAATCAGGAAATAACACAACAAATGCCCTTTTTTTTGCCCTTGTTTTCTGGGCATGTTTCAGACTCCAAGTGTAATCATTAAGACTTCCTCTGTCTCTATTGTTTTCAGCCAATAGCTTGTTTGTGTTAATTGCCACATTTGTTAGTGTCCATCAATCAGTTTCAGCAGCTTCTGTCATTCAGATGTCTTGGACTTTCTGGCTGCTCACAGAGTTCACATAATCTGTAGCATTGTCTGTTCAGCTTAAACCGAAGTTGAGAGTTCTGCAGCATTTTGTTGGTCCAGATTGTGGCGGAGCTGCACTGAGGCTGTGAGCTGTTAGAGCCTCATTATTCTGCCGCCAGCAGTTGGTTTCACTTGAACGCTCCGTTGCTAGTAGCAACCACGACTAGCAGTGCTCCACGGCGGCGACACTTTGACTGTCAACTTCAAGCATTCTGTCAGATCTGTCACGTAAAACACATTCTACCTGCCGTCTAAACGCCCATGCGGGGCATTTTCTGTAGGTGCTTTATATTCTGTTAACTGTGGTTTGGAATTTGAGCTGCCAAATTCTGTTTAGTTTAGTGCTCACCAAGTTAAACAGTATTTGGCACTCCAGACGAGTTATTTTAACAAAATTATGCCTCAGAGTTGGCTTCACTGTTCGGGCCCAGAGGCTACGGCCATGTTTTATGTACAGTTTATGGCAGTCCGACATAAAACACAATACGTAATGAGTCTGCTGCAGGAAAATCCTATGAATATTTTGTGTGTAAACTGCAGGAGAGCGTGTCTGGCGTAATTTTACTTTATTTTTAAAGTAAATGCAACAGAAATCCTAAAGGAACATAGTAATAGCATTCAGAAGGATTGCGTGAGTGAGCGTTGGACCCTTTATGACAAAATATTTAAATGAGTTTCTGATAGAATTGTTTTGGAAGCAGTTTTGTGCAATAAAAGGCTGCCGCAAAATACCCTTAGGTAACAAATGCAGTTTAAGTAGACATGAAACAAATAGCTTTTTGAACTAAAGGCCATCACACACGCTTTAAACCAAATGATTACCTTTTTATTAAACTTCTGAACACACAAAATTAAAGAACCAGTGTGTAGAATATAGTGGCATCTAGCTGTGATGTTACAAATTGAAACCACAGATTATATTTAAAAGATGGACGTAACCTCTGGGTCTAAAAAAAGTAAGTACCTGAACTTAGTGCCTGCATTATTATTAATGGTCAGTAGGGGGCGACTCATCTGGTCGTAAACACAGATATGCTGTCTGTGGATGCTACTGACTACTTCTCGTTTGATCTGTTATCTCAGTAACCATCTTCCTAATGAGTTTATGATCTCAATTGCTAGTTTCAAGACATTATGTTCATTTTGTAAATTATGGTCCCATTTAGAGGAAAATACACAATAAAACAGGACATGTTTAAGGCGGGTCTACCTTGTGATTGACAGGTTGCTACCATATCGGTATGCATAGTGTCCTTCAGTTCTTCAGTCAGATCTGCTCCTCGTTTATTAAAAAAAAACTGAGGTGGCAGAATTCAAACATCAAGGTTCAAAACAGTTGTCCGCAAATCATCTGGTGGCTACTTTAGTGCTCTGAGCTCGCTGATCAGTACAGTCAGCACACTAAATATTCAGTAGGTATTTAGAGCTAAACCCCCACAACAAATATCACTAAACACAAGGTTGAGTATTGGACAAATTAAAAGAAAAAAATTATGGAAGTACATAAGAAGTCATTAGAAATGATTAGTTATTGTTATTGTTGCCGCCGCCTTTGGTATGATTATTGTTGTTGTTATTGTTGTTGTCATCATTGCTGTTGTTTTTGTTATTATGTTGTTTTTGTTCTTCGTCTTATTATTATTGCTGCTGTTGTTAATGTTTTCATCATCTTCTTAGTATTGTTCTTAGTATTGTTCTTATTGTTTTTGTCATTATTGTTGTTGCTGTCATTGTTGTTATTGTTTCCTGTTGTTGTCATTGTTGTTATTGTTATGTTGTTGTCATCATTGCTGTTGTTATTATTGTTCTTCTTCATCTTCTTCTTCTTCTTATTGCTGTTGTTATTATTGTTTTTCTTCTTTTTATTTTTCTTATTGTGTTTTGTCATTATTGTTGTTGCTGTTGTTGTTGCGATTGTTTATCGTTGTTGTTGTTGTTATTGGTATTGCATCAAGAAGCTGCTTGTGCCTGTGAGACTTCCCGTCCGGTTTCCTCCGACCTTCCAGAGACACTAGTGGTAGTTTGGTTGGTGATTCTAAATTGGCCCCAGATGGGCGTCGGTGTACCTGGTTGTTTTCTCTCCATGTCAGCCCTGTGATGGACGGACTGCTGATCTGTCCAGGCTGGGATACGCTCCAGCCTCCCTGCACCCTGCTAGGGATAAAGCTGGTTTAGCTAATGGATGGTTGCGTGTCCGTTAGAAGAAACAAAGACTAGTCGGAGGATCAATAACGTCGATAGGATTCAGATCTTCCTTTGTGAGCCGTTTATGCCCAGAGCCAGCGTTCACTGCAATCTAAAAGCATGTTTGCTGTCTGACTAAACGTTACAAAATGTTTGCCTGCTTTAATACTGAGGTTTTGTTCTATTTACTTATAAAGTGTGTTCATCCTGGAGCCCGTGACTGTTTTATTGCAGTCATCTAAATGTAACTCAGACCCACATGTTGAATATGTTTTTTTTATTGCCGATCTCATCTCCAATCCCCATCCTTTACTGGTAACTCATTGGATAAATATCTGACTTTTTTTTTAGATTTAATTTGTGGAAGCAGAGTCAACTCCTCATTATTGTTGTTTTCTATTAGAAACACAGGAAAGTGTTGTGGGCGCCGACAGAAACCTCTCATGCATAAAACAACATAACCTTTAGCTGGCTTTACTCAGGAATGTTATTGCTTTTGTTCCCACAAGAGCTACTGTGAAATATTTACAGGTGTTTTACTTGATCCTGTTCTGGCTGTTGGTACATAGACAATGAACTTCGGCTTCTTCCCAGAATGAAAACACAAAGGACAGAATTACCTGATCTGAGCATTCACATGTTGGGCTGAATTGTCCGTAGATGCTGATTTCTGCTCCTGTGATAAAGGGAAATTAACAGTAATTTCTCTGTGACAGCAGAACAGCGTCAGAAGGTAATTTCCACTGACGCGCTGAAAGCCAGGTCGTTTATTAAGATCATTTCTTTGAGGTTTGCCTCCAGGTGTGATTTAAGCACAGTCGACAACACACCTGACTCGCTCAGGACCAATGAGGATTGCTGTTAATGACTATTGATTGTCCGCGAAGCTGCACCTTCTCTGTAGAAAATTCCGGATGAGAGGTTTGACGGATAACAGTAATAAAACAGGAAGGTCCATTTATCCACCTGCACCACGGGGATCTACGGGGACAGAGATTAGATTCCTGATAGCGGAACCCACGGGGAGCGAATCGGTCCGAGGTGTGTGAGACCGAGACGTCGTCCATATTTTAACCAGGAGAAGCGACATCTCCAGAGGATCTTGTGAGTCCTTGATTAGAGTCCATTACTTACAGCACAGGAAACACAAGGAGCTCAGTGTGGTTTGAGGAATAAAAGTGGACTCTGTCTCCAGTCCCTTTGCATAAAATGATCTGAATACAGGGAGCAGACAGACAGCATTTGAATAAAGATGCTATTACAGCGAAGTCATTAGTTTTTTTTCATATCCACGTGAAACAGGAGAGATGAGATCGAAAAGAAGACAGAATAATAGATGCCGGTAATGCAGCCTTTTGAAATATGCTGCGGCTTTCCATCAGGATTATTATCATTACTGAGTTTCCTTTATGCTTCCCGTCTGCAGCTCAAAATCCACAGTATGCATAGCAAAAGCATAACATTTAGAATAGTGGACGCTGTTGATATTACTGAAAAAAATACACTGTAAAACCAGGCAGTGTTGCAAGAGGACATAAATTGAATCCGGCCTCAGTTAATAGAGAGCGCATTTGCTATTCTAAGAGCAATTTTACTGAATTATTACCAGCAGGTAGAGAATGTTCACACAACATTGGCTAATATTACCTTCAGGTTCTAAGAGCATTGTAATTTTAATGTTCAAAGACTGATGCACTGCTATATCTTATTTCAAATGATGTTTCTATGAGGTTAGAGGTCAATTAAGACATAATGTTTTCAATGCAACATTCAGAAAATGTTTGGAGGAGTTTGTCAGATTATGTTGCATCATAACAAAAGAAGATTGTTTGCTGATTGAACCAGCATTCAAAAAATGTTTTCAGAAAGTTATCAAGGCCTCAGGTGACAACGTTTGAAAAAAAAAAACAACAAAAAAAAACGTCCTGTAATCTGATAAATTACCAAAGGTAGATTTTTTTTGTCATTACTGAAGATTCCTCCATAAAACGTTCCCACAATGTTACATGACAACAAAGGAAGGACGTTCTCGTTGCAACATTCGGAAAATGTTTGGTTGTCCTCAGAGAACTGTTTGCCTTTGAGAAGAACGTTCTAGAAACAAAAGAAAAACACTGAAAACATTTCCAGAATCTTCTCAGAACCTTTACAGAACCTAAAAAAAATTCTAGTTTCCTAAAATTTCCTAGAAAGTAATTGATAATATTTCTTAATTTATAGGATGATGCTATTAAAAAACATGTTTTATAACTCTAATTATGGGACAGTTGAGAACATGTTTATTCAATTGAATCCTATAAACAGACTTTTTTATAAAAACAAGTCCTCTGATCATGAGAAATGTGAAACTTCTCCACAGAGGAGAATAAAATTGAACACAAATGTAGAAGAAAACATGTCAATAATAAAGAAGCTGTTAATAAATGTTCTCTTAGGTTTGAATGAAACTTGTCGTTGATGAAAATTGGACAGAAATGTTCTTTTCAGGAAATTTCCACCTTTAGTTTTTCGATGATTAATCCATTTTAAGACTCTAAGAAGAAGTAAACTCAGTTTCCCGATTTATTTTCAAGCCTTTCTTAAACATCCGTTGAGATATTAGACAGCTGTTTTGACAAGCAGAGCAGTGGCCCTCGTTTCTAGAAAACTGAATTTCATGTAAAACCAGAATCGTGTGCCTTTAACAACTGAGAAACCCCTCATTAAACAAGCATGTTTATCAGTGCAGCTCCACTTACACAGAACCTGACAAAAGCAGCAGAAAGCTTTCTTTGTAGATGGTGTTGCAGCTGTGGAGAGCTTTTAAGAAAGGTTCTGAGGAGTCTCACAGTCTATGGAAACAAAAAGCCAAAGTGTTTGTGAAGTGCACTCCGACCTTAAAGGATGTATCTGGATGTACTGCATGTGTGCGACATGATTCACTCTGCACGCCTCTCCTCCACAGTTTTGTTCTTCTTGTCTGTCAGAAGTAAAACCCGTGCAGGTTTATCTCACTTTTGCAGAAGCTACACCTTTTGCTTAAACAACAGTCACAGAGGCACGATAATCAAACTTTGATATCTTCAAGCGAGCAGAGGTGGGGAAGAGCAGAGCAAAGCACTGGCAGGAGGGACGGGGTAATGAAATCAGCTGGATGGATGGCAATATTACCTGACTGGATGGTTCCAGCGCCTCACAGTCCTGCTGAGTGATAGCCTAGTAAAAAATGGTGTCAGCGATATTTCCAGTGATTTAAACCCGCCTCTGAAAACGGAGTCCATTCCCAACCACCGGGCGTTGGAAGGAGAGAGGAAGTCAAAACAAAGTACACTCTGTTGGGTTGTTAACGCAAAGGCTGGTTGGCCGCCTGACAAACCGAGGCTGCTTATTGGTCAACCGACAAACTGTGTTTTTTTTTTTTTCTTCTTTTACTGGACGGCTGCTTTATTGGCAGTCAAACCGATGAGGTGGATGGCAGGTTTGCGGGGCTCCGACTCGTTTGCTTGCTGACACATTAAGCTCGGCCACCTGGTCCGGTTGTTTTGCCGCCCGTTTTTCTCGGGACAAACTTTCATTCCTCCACCGAACCAGAGATCCTGTCTGCCTCTTAACCGCCTGCTGTGCCGTGAACCACGCCAGCAAAAAATAAATAAATGCAATGTTCCTCTGGGCGAGATGATGGGAGCCGGTTAGCCATTCATCTAAGTGTGAAATAGCCTGAGGAAACCACCGCCCTGTGATAGCGCCGAGTTGGGGGGGGGCTTTAAATCGGATTTGGCGCAGCTATGAACATGCAATCTCACTCCTTCTTGCCTCCGCTGTCCAGGGTTTCATAACGGATCTGTTTTCTGTAGAAAAAAACCTCGTTATATTCTCCATTGCTCACACGCTTTGATCAGTTAAGAGCCTGTTGGCGTGAAGCTTCGGTTATGACCTGAGAGAAGCCACATGTAGCACAGAAACAGATAAAAACCAAGACTCCGGCTTCTTCCTCGGAGCGGAACAGCAGTGCACAGCGTGATGCAGATACGATCTAAAGCTCTGCAGGACTTCCTCAAACAAATAGGAGTCACATTTCCTAAATACGGACGCAGTGCTGCATCTCAGATCTTATGATAGTCGACACTACATCAGTCAGACCGACTTTATTTGTAAAGCACTTGTCATACAAATGGAATCAAAGTGCTTTGCAGAGGACAAACAGAGAAGAAAAATAATGAAGGTATATTACGAATTACAGCCTCGATATAAACAAAGACTGAGGATGTGAGGAAATGCTATGAATAGACTTGGATTAGATGAGATGAGATACTTGTAAATACGGCTATTTATTGCTGACTCTTATTTTATTGTTCTAGTTTATTTCTTTATTTCTTATACAGAGAGCTAAGATTCACTGGAGTCTGATTCCTTGTTTGCATGTACAAAAAAAAAAGATTATTCTGATTCTGATAAGATAAGATAAGCTGGTATTAATCCCACAGTGGGGACACTTGCAGGGTTACAGCAGTAAACACTGTGCAAACATTTAAGGAATCCATCCATCCATCATCTATACACCACTTAATCCTCATTAGGGTCATGGGGGGCTGGAGTCTATCCCAGCTGACTCACGGTGAAAGCAGGGGACACCTGGACAGGTCACCAGTCTATCACAGGGCTATACTTAGAGACAGACAACCAAGCACACTCACATTCACACCTACGGACAATTTAGAATCCCCAATTAACCTCAGCATGTTTTTGGACTGTGGGAGGAAGCCAGAGAACCCGGAGAGAACATGCAAACTCCATGCAGAAAGATCCTGGGTCTCCTCACCGGGATAAGAACCGGTGACCTTCTAGCTGCGAGGCGACGCTGCTAACCACTGAACCACCTTGCAGCCCCATTTAAGGAATGTAATACAAAAAATAAAACAAAATATACAGAAGTACTGGTTCTAAAAATAATATTATTGCACATATCAGAGGTATTGCGTGGATTTTTTGATGAATGGAAACAGTGACAGAGTATTAATAATGCACAGATTGTACGTGAGCAGAAAACTAACTCAACAGCATTTATTCTGGTATCAGACTAAATAAACCGATAAAAACGTAGGTCTTGAGTTTATCAATAATAATATCAACATTCTCTCTGTATCATTGAGTTATTAGTAATCAGGTCATCAATAGACGCTGTTTTGTGCATCATATGTCAACACGTATTGTAAATACCACAACCAATACCTTCAGTCCAATTTGGAGAAAACGTTTTCCGAGAGTCAGTTCGTTATCTCGTTACCGGCTCTTCCCTGCAGCCATAGCAGCGGATTAAAGCTCCCGACCGGAGACAATAAACCACAGCACTGCATTTCTCTTTCGATGTTCTCGTTCTTGTTTTTCTCCTCAAGAGGAAGACTTGACCTTTTCAGATTTGAGGTCATTAAAGTTAGATTTGGTAGATTAGCTTTGGTTTGGCTGACGCTTCGAGGGCGGCGTGGCCACGTTGGCTCTGGAGGACGGAGACGGTCAGCGCCGCTTGATGATAATCGCCATGACGGGACTAATCATGCTGCCAGCTCCAATAAGGCAACGTCTGGCTCCTCCGCACACCCAAACATGACGAGAACGAATCGTACTTGGACATACGTGCTGCGAGTATGTTCTTCTGAGAGCGTGCTGATTGCATTTCCCCGCTCGTACACCGACACGTCAAGAACCTCCTGCACCCTACAAAGTGGCATTCTGTACATTTGGTCTGGATCTCACCAAATGTCACAGCGAAAGGCAGGTGATAAATTATAGTTGCAGGTAGTAAAAGTGAGTGATGGGAGGGGAAAAAAAAGCTCCAGCCTCATGCTACCAGCTGCTGAATATGAGTTATGCCTGCTCCGCACAACAAAATATATTTTGGAAACACAATCCATGTTTCCTCATCATTCACTTTTATGTGTTGAGAGAAGAAAAAGCTGCTGTTGGGTTTTAGGGAAATGAGGGATGGAAAACCAACATTATTTAAAGAAACACAGTGCGGATGAGACTTTGTTCAGATGCAAGAAAGAAGGCACCCAGTGAGATTCAGAATTACATTTTATTCCATAGGCAATGCACTGATTAACTGTAATATCATATTTACTGCGTTACAGAGTGTCGCAGAGTGAATCGGAAAATTGTCGTCTATACATTAAATTACAAGAAAATTCACTTCAAGAGTTGGCAGAGTCAGTCACGTCTGAGCCATGAGTCATGTAAACAAGCAGATAATAGAAAAGACAGGTAAATGGCAGAATGTGCAGAGATCATGGACGGCGTTTAATTCATTTCAGAGTCAGTCATTCCTCAAGTGCTGCAAAACGTGTGCTGCCAAACATCACTTTTTGTGCCTCGGGACGTATATTATATCGATTTTCTTATCTCATTATAAATATGTAAAATCGCAGCATCATTACCATAATCTGCTAAGCCCCGCCCCCTTAGTTACTGTCGCTATGCGTGTCAAGCTAGAAAGTAAAGGTGACACATTAACTACACAGAATCTCACGGCGCTTCATTTAACACCCATTTAGACAAAATAACAGGCAATGAATCTCAACTTTGAAAGCTAAAATCACAGACAGATTTAATTAGCTGTGGCTGGCTAGCAAATAAAGCTAATGCTACTTTCATTGGCTGGTTGAAGACCTTTAACTGGGGGACCTTTTTTCCCCGCCTGATTCCTTTTTTCAAACACAAATCTTGTAAATGGGGTCTTAAACATCAACTCTGCTCCTGCACGTATATTTTTTTTGTGTTCAAACACTGAAGCTAAAGCTACAAGGCTCACAGGGGAAAAAACAAAACAAAGCCCTCATCAGCTGATGATCCATGATAAACATGGAGGAAACCACATTGTTCCAGGACTAATTAGCCACAAGCCTTATTTGTATTCTGGGATCATACTGCTATTTCTTACTGTTTGCCTTTTCCAAGCAGATTAGAAAAGACCTTCAAGATGAGGACTAACAGGTGTGGGCGGCAAATGCAGTGCTGTCTTGTTTGCTGTAGTTTCTGCCGCCCCATATCCGATCACACCCACAAGAAGTCACACAATTAGTGAAGTGGAGATCATCAGTGCCTCCAGTGATTGTAGTATGAAGACATCTGCATCTGGAAGGTGAGTCAGTACTCCTGGTTGTAACTACACCATGAAGACAAACGGACACTCCAAGCAACTCTGTGAAAAAACATGATTACAAGCATGTCAGGGGACAACGGGGTGGTAAATACGAGCTTGTAACTCCTTCGGAGGAGTCATGGGTGTCTTGGTGGCCTCCCTCCAGAGTCTCATTATTGCATGGTTACTCAGTTCATTAAGGACGGCCTGCTCTAGGTAGATTTATGCATGTTTTCCATTTCTTAATGATGCATTTTACTGTCTTTGAAGATTCTCAGTCATCCAGGTCATGGTTATCTTCATAGTTTAATCGTAGCAGCTGGACTCGGTTGAGTTTCTTGAAGACGACATGTGATGAAGCCTCTTGGATGAGAGGTGAAAGAAACTCAAGCAAGTCCAGTTGCTATGATTAAACTACGAGGATACTGTCCTCAAAGGGACATTCAGCTAGTTTCTTGTATCCATCCCCTGACTTAGGCTTTTAAATAATCCTTTCATGAAGTTCCTCGGAGCGTTCTTCTGTCTTCATGGTGTAGTTATAGCAAAGAGTGCTGATTCACCAGTGACTGGGCCTTCCAGATGCAGGTGTCTTCATACTACAATCACTGGAGACACATTGACTGCACTCAGATGATCCTTATTTCACAAACCGTGTTACTTCTAGAACCAATTAGTTTGACCTGTGTTGAATTAGGTGAGTTTTTATTTTTATTAATTAAAAAAAAAAGGGTGACTACTTAATCAATTTAAATGTAAACTTTAAGATAAGTGGTTGCATGACATTACTTTGTAGAAATCTATATCCACTTTAACATAAGAGTCTTTTTTTGTTTTGGTACTGACACGACTCAGCGTTGAAAAGCAATAAAAGGGACAAACCTCCTGGAGGGGTGAGCACTTCTTATAGGCACTGAAGGTGGCCACACATAACAATGCATTCTTCTGACTTTCGCTATTGTGTTTCGCAAAGGCTTGAAAACAAAAGACTTCAAACACAGAGAATCACAGTGTGCACATGGCCTCTGCACGTGGAGGAATCTGAAGAAGGAGCTCGACTAGTTCTAGCTGTTTTCTTCGCACGGTGACACCTCCAGACGTCAGAGTGCAGAAAGAAACCCCCAAAAGAGCTCATCAATCCGTGACAAGGCTAACACGTGTGGACAAACGACACATCCACACTCACAGCTTTGGGCACTTTAAAAAATGTCCAATTCTTTTAAAGACTGTGGGTGGAAACTAGGCCAGATCCCAATCCAACACCTTCCTGTTGTTAGATAACATTGTTTTCTTCCTTCTCTTCATTCTTGGCTTGAAATACATTCCACAGCATGAAAGGTGACATTTGGCTGCTTGACAATTTGTTTTTCACAAGATGTTTTTTCCCGACAAACAAACTAACAAAACAAAAAATGCAGCACGTGGCAGCTCGTGCACCGTGAAGCAAATTCAGCTGTGATCTTAGAAGCTTTTTACGTTGAACCTGGTGGTTTAAGAAGCCTGAAAAAGACGATAATGTGCAGCATGTTCTTTTACAATTAACTGAAAGCAATGATATCAACATGTTGTATGCACTGAGCATCTTTTCTTTTTTTTTTTTAGTGAAATAAAATAAAGCAAAACAGTCTTCAGAGTTAAATTCAGTGTCAATTTTCAAATTCACAATACTTTACACGCATTGTTTTCAGATTCAAGATGACAAAATGTACATTAAGGAGCAAGATGATCTTCATGATTTCACATTTATATATATTTTAAAAAAGCGACAGAGTAATTACAGTATTTTACACAAGAGATTAATACAATCATGTTCATCTTTACAGATCCTTAGAAAAAATACTGGTACACAGAATAGAGCCACTTTAAAAGGCTGTTTTTTTGTTTTTTTCTTTAAGGCGAATTTAGCGATACGGCACAACACGTAAGCACAAGCGATTCGAAGGTTACAAGAGATGTACAATCCTGCTTGGCTCACTTGTTAAAACCTTGAGAGGAGAAAAGACTCCATTCAGACCCAAACCTTGTGTAATGGCTGTTTAGCTGCGGTTATTCAAACACGAGCGGAGCTGTATGTTTGCACTATATGCCACAATAGCACACACTGCGCTGTGCAAACAAGGCTGATGCATCTTCTTTGCTGGTTTGCGATAAACACATGGTTTCCCTACATTCAGCAGTTTTGTCAGGTTTTGCAGAGAGATGAGAGAGCGAACGGCGCTCTGCTATAAGTCTACTTTATGTTAAAATCTTTACGGGGGGAGGATGGGTTCAGAAGAGAGAGCAAAGTTGTACAGCATCGCAGTCTGTCTTCCTGAAGTGGCCAAAGCCTCCTCAGAGCTGTGCAGATCGGTCAAAAGGTGTTAATGGAGTGTGAGGAGCGATGGGGTGAAGCCCTGCCGAGTTCAGACAGAAGCAGGATGAGAAGCACGGTTGGATCTCTAAATGACTTTGAACAACACCTCGTGTCCAGTGATGTCTTCATGTGGAGAAACAGCCACGGATCCTTTTCACGCTCCGTGAGCAAAAATTGGCTTCGATCCTTTTTACCCCCGTAAATGTACATTCCCCACACGGCGCTCACACAACGGCAAACAATTTGAAAAGATCACATCCGGAGGGAGATGACAGACTGACGCAAAGTCGTATAAAATCTACTAAGACAATTAATTGATCGGTTTTTAACGACGTAAAGAATTAGCTCGTGGCGAGGACAGAAGGTTTGGATCGATGATGCTGCTTTACCTCACCTGTGTGTGCATCTATTCTGTGTTTGCATTTGATAACAGCCATTAATAGCAGAAGGTTTGATTACATTTCAGTACAAATTTAATCCATACTTAGCTTTGTTTACCCTCGTTCAGAACAAGATCGAGGCAGATAGAGCGAAAGAAAATACCCCCCTTTACCTAACGTTCTGCTAACGTATCGACGTGATGTAATTATAGCCCACACTGGCTTCCTGCGATTATTACACTGTCAACATTTAGCCTCCACTTGCTCCTTAAACAAATTGCAATTGCTAAGATGGTAAATTTGTGTTTCAGGCCTGTGACATATTCAGATGTATGGAAAGGTGTCGGTTATGTAATGTTAAGTCAACACATCCTTTAACACGCGTGTTCGCCGTCTGTTTTTACTGAGTGTTCCTCATGTGTAGGCTGCTCTCATCTGTCTTTACTGAAATGAAAAGTGAGCACAGGTGAGGTGAGCAGCGGCTTTTATACATCTGTCTGCATTGTACTAATAACATTACTAATTAAAACTATATTATCGTTTTTTAAACTACAATTTAGTGCAATTACTTCAATTTGGAGGCCGTGTAGTCGGTTTTCTGTTTCTTCTGACCAGTCCCAGTTCTGTGTCTGTTTCAGTGAGAGTAAAAGCTTTGCGCAGCCACTTAGCACAGTTAGTTACACTAGTTGGCAGGTTAATGGCCCGACATGATGAAGCACTACAGTTAACCCTCCAACGCGGCGCTTAAACGATCCGTGCTATCGAGTCGTGTCACGGGTCGGTGGTGTGTACGTGCAGTTTGAGAGTGTGGTCAGAGCCCCGTGGTGACCTGCGTGACCTCCGAGTTGAGATCGTCGTTGGCGACGCCGCCGCAACAGCGAGAGTCCACCGACGACCTCTCCAAGGCTAGTCATACCTGCAGAGAGAGGACGAGGAGGGTTCATGTGTACAGAGGGGTTTTTTCTGACAGATATTTGATTTATTATATCATATCAAGTTAAGCCTCAGTTTTATTTCCACTGTGTTATAAACTGAACACATGATGGAGCATGACCACATAAGAGTCCAGCTCAACATGAAACCACTGAGGCATCAGTTCAGACTCTGGCTCAGACACAGCCATACATAATGTATATCCTAAACTGCATACTTTGCGATTTGCTCGGTATCTTGTTTCCAGTTGTGATTTTGACTTAAAATCAGTTATTTGTCCAGTGCTAGTATACGGTGTACTGCAATGTACGCTTGTATGAACGTCTGCACAGAACCTAACAGCCACACATCCAACATTAATAGATTAAACGCTTGATATTTGGGGACATATGCTTGTTTTCTTGCTGCAAATTAGATAAGAAGATTCACACTACTCTCATGTCCATAGGATAAATATGACCCTGCAGCAAAAAGCTGGTTAGCTTAGCTTAGCATTGAACTGCACGTAGCGTAGTTCTGTACAAAGCTGTTACAGTACTGGGACACTGCGCTTTTTTTTAAATGCAATTAACCTTGTCCTAGTTCTACATGCAACTATAGTTGAAGTTGCAATTACAACTGTTTGGCCTCACGAGGTCCAGAGGAGCTGCTCCCTGTTGTAATCTTTGTTAGTAAGTAGATGTAAGTAAGTCTGTGGAAGATTTACTCTAGAGTGCTTGTCTTGACAAGCTTTTAAAAAAAAAACAAACGTATTTGACAGATATTCATTTCTTTGCTTTGAGTAGAATCCACCTCAGGGTTCAGTCCTGTTTACTCTCCACACCTCTGGCTTCAGATTGTGCTCACAGTCCTGCCATCTGCAGAGCTTTTTGGGGCGACTTTTCTTGACCCGGCACAGCGACCTCCAGACAGTCTCTGCTGGTTACAAGTCTGATGCTAAGCTAAGCTTTTCGATACAGACGTCACATTGATCGGCTCATCTAATTGTTAGAAGAGATTGAATGACACAGAACATCTAACAGAAACATCTGCACACATGAACACAAACTACCTGCTGGTTGGATCTTTCTCCTGTGTTTGCGCTGTTGTGTTCGCGCTGCGGCAGCTTGCGGCTGGTGGCTCCGGTCCTGGACGAGTTCTGCATCTCCAACACAGACGGACTCGGGGTGCAGAACTCACGGAAACAACGCTTGAAGTTCTCATCCAGGTAGCCATAGAGAACCGGGTTCAGACTGCTGCAGGGCGCAAAGACAAGGTAGAGTTTTAACAAGAGAGCAGCCAGAACTCAGCTGACTTCTAATCTCACCAACATTTTTATCACCTTCATACTCAGCAATATGTAGAAACCATCTTGAATCCATTAAACCACTTGATCCTGTCTCTAACTCACACAACTTCTCTTATAAGACCCTTTCAGCTACACTTAACTGAGTCTTTCTTGCTAAAATAATAAGGAAATAATAATAAAAACCAACCAAATATGACTGTATTTGTATTTGCCTCTGCTGATTGTCTACCTGTTGGTGTAGCCCAGAGCGATGCAGAAATGCCAGGTGATGGTTTGCAGCGTGGAGCTGGGGATGTTGATCAGAGCTGTGATGATCACAAAGATATGGATGGGAGTCCAGCAGACGATGAAGACGGCGACAACCACCAGAACCATGCGGGTGATCCGCCGCAGGTTCCGGTCCTTCTCCTGTGTGAGCGGATGTATGTGTGGTAGAGAGAGAGAGAGAGAGAGACGGGTGGTTTAGTGTTGGGTGATAAGATGAGAAAATAAAAATGATGGAAGGTGGAGAAGGTTTGGGTGGTGAGGAAAAAGGCAATTCAATTAGAGAATGCATTAAGGGAGGAGGACAAGGAGGGAAAAACAAAGGAAAGTAGAAAGACAGAAGTGAAAACAAGTCCGGTGGTGGCTGAAGAAGAATAAGAACGAATCAAATCACACAGTAACTTAGATTTATATCCACTAGAAATGAATCTTCATCACAAAGTGCACATTTTGCAGCCAGGATTTTGGTAAATATTCTGAAATACTGAGAATAAAATGATTCAGGTTGGATCATTTTGTGTCCTGCTTCCCCTCTTTTTTCACTAAAAATGACTAAAAGCTGAAAAATACTTTGTTCTTCAGAGTCATAGATGACAAAAAAGGTAAGAAATTGTAGTTTTGTTGTGCCCAGAATATTGTTCTCTTTAACTAGTTCGAACAGGTCGACTCGCGAGGCTTTGTCCTCTGTACAGTTTGTCAATCTAAATAATAAATTGAATATACAGTGGCTGATTTTTTTTACTTGCCCATGTTTGAGCCGGTGAGCATTAATGGGTTAATTAAAACTGCGACGGCCTCAGGCTTAAGTTGATTTTCCTTAATTGCTTTGTCTTGAGTGCAATGAGGGCACTTTATTTACACGCAGGCTCTGGGCAGTCTTCTATTGTGCTTCATTACTCTGAAATATCAAAGCGTCGGCCATGTAGCCATGTGCACAAACAAGCACTTAAACGGAACAATATGCATGTAATTAAAAGCCACGGGCGCTACATGTATTTAAACTTTGCATCATATTCGTAAAAGTCAACAGACCTGGGAGCCCGACAGCATGCGGACGCTCTTGAGTCTCAGGATCATGAGGCCGTAGCACACGGTGATGATGAGGACGGGCATGATGAAGGCGAAGATGAAGACGCAGATCTTCAGCAGGGTGTCCCAGTACCAGGAGGGGTGGGGGAAGATCAGCTTGCAGTCCACGATGCTGGAGGCTGAGCAGGAAACAAAACGCAAGAGACGTGTTCTGTGTGTTCACCGGTAAACAGACGTTCATCACACATGCAGGCAATTTCACAAGTTGTTATTTTCAGTCACTCTGTTTTCACTTTGGCTGCACATGTTCAAATCTGTTTGTTCCTAACAATGCAACCAAATCCAACGCTGAACAGCAAGCGTGAGAAGAACAAGGCTTCTTTTAATTACTTTTTCCTCAATTAACTGATTAATCACTTGAATGACTCAGATATATATACAGACAGATCCTCACATATGCAAATCTGGAATTATTAACCCTTTAAACTCCAAGCACTCTCTGGTCTCGTCACATTTTTACTCACTGTGGACTCATTTTTCACTGCAAAATAAAGTCCTGCACCTCCATGTGAACAGAACAGCCACGGCTAGAGGTAGAATAATGTCTGCAGTGTAACAGAGTTATGATGCCATAAATCAAAAACAAAGAAAAAACACAAGTAGAATTTCTCATCTTATTTAACAAAATGTGAAAGAAACTGGTATCAACGTGTGTAATATTATCCCAAGTGCCCACAGAAAAATATGGTGGCTCTGCACGCATATAGATATTATACCATTCACATTTTTAATTAGTTTTTATACTCGTTTCTTATCTACACAGCTGCAGTTCATCCAAAAAGTCCATACATTTTTGTGACTTGAATGCAGCTGAGTCCTTCTTCAGTTACCGTAATTTGTGGACTATAAGCAGCTACTTTTTTCACACGCTTTGACCACTGCAGCTTAAACAATGACGCTGCTAATTCATGATTTTTTTATTATTTTTATGAATTTGCCTCGAGACAAAAGTGACACTGAGAGCGACAACGAAAGAGAGACTGAGGAAGTGTGTGACGAAGGAATTCTGAGGTTGTTCAACTCCGACACTGAAGAAGATGACTTTAGTGGTTTTAGTGCGCAGGAGGAAGATGAAGATAGCGATCAATGACTTTTCCTGGTAGGCTGCTGTAGTTTTTGTTTTTTAACCAGCCGTGTTACAGGCACTGTTCAGAAAAAAGCATTGACGTATTTGTGTATGTTACCAGAACATATTTAATTAAAAGTTTAAAAAAACTTTCTCTGTAAATATCTCATGTTACAACGTGGACACCTGCTGCTTATAGACAAATGCGGCCTATATATGTACAACTTTTTTTGTTCTTTTTAAAGCTAGTGGGTGCGGCTTATGGGCTGCAAGGTGGAGCAGTGGTTAGCATCATTGCCTCAGTAGGAAGGTCGCCAGTTCGTGTCCCGGTGAGGACACCCGGGATCTTTCTGCGTGGAGTCTCCATGTTCTTCCCATGCAGTGCAGGTTCTCTCCAGGTTCTCCAGCTTCCTCCCACACAGTCCAAAAACATGCCGAGGTTCATTGGTGATTCTAAATTGTCTGTAGGTGTGAATTAAACGGTGTATACAGCGTACAAATTTTTACACAAGAAAACAATTTTTTAAATAAATTATGTAGAATAAAGAAACTTTGATTTTAAGTTTAGACTTGGTTAAATTTCCTGACAGAAATCCCATCACTGATGAGTACTTCAAGGACTGTTAAACATCTGACAATTCTTTCTGTTTTTACAGCTCCTGGCTCCGATAAATGGTGTGATTTCGTTTTTAAAGATAACACGCCTTTTGGAGTTCAGAGGGTTCATGTGTGAAAACTGGTTTGGCGTTGCAGTCTACACATTTGCATATTATCATGTTCTAAGCTGATAAAACAGGAGCCTATATTTATGCACTGAGCAGAAACAGAGCCGCACTCGTGTACAAAAGGTCACTCGTATCTCAAGCGCTCTTCAAAATTATGTTTATGTTTGTTTTGTTTTTTTGTGCCGCTCCTGAGATCTTTATGTGTAAATGTGCTATCTGTGTGTTTCCTTCTGACAGTGATTAATGCATCAGACACAACAGCTCGTTAATCACTTCATTATCGAGCAGCACGACGGATGTCTATGCAGCTCCTCGCCCTGCCTTATAAAAGTCTCTCTAACTGTGCAGCGATAACATAAACTCTGTGCTGAAAACTAAAGCAGCAGCAGCACCTCTCTGCACCATCACAGCCTCACAAATCTCTCATCGCTCTCTTTCTCCTTTCATCCCTCCTTGCATTTATACGCAGACACCTTATCAGAGAGGCCCGTCTTTGCAAACAGTTACACTGGTCAGCAGCCAGGCGTATAGCATTAAATAATTCTTTGTGCAATTACACAGTAAAACCCTTATCTGGCTCGTCTCCTCTTCTGGAGCCTGCTCGAGTGCCGAACCGCTCTTTAAAGCTGTATGAATAAATAGAACGACCTGAATGTTTTTTTTTAATGCTTTCTGCGTCGCTGTTGAACCGTGTCAGGATGAAGAAATAAAAAGCAACACCTTCTTTCACATATTGCTGCAAATTGAAGGGTTTCAATTTCTCTATTCAGTTCTTCACAAAGACAAATGAAGGATGAAATATTCTCATCATGCCGTCAAAATCAGGGATTTCTACTTTCAGAAGAGTGTTTATTGTGGCTGACTGAAAGGATATTTGGTATGTTTTAGTCTCATTCAGAGCGATGTGTGCGTTCATGCTTACGCGTGACAGTGGTGGAGGCCATGAACATGACCGGCAGCCCGATGGCCGAGGACAGAATCCAGTTGCAGACGTTGACGATCTTGGCGTTGCGGGGCGTCCGGAAGTCGAGCGCCTTGACGGGGTGGCACACGGCCACGTAGCGGTCGATGCTCATGGTGGTGAGCGTGAAGATGGAGGTGAACATGTTGTAGTAGTCGATGGACATCACCGTCTTGCACAGCAGGTCGCCGAACGGCCACGTCCCCATCAGGTAGTTGACGCTCTGGAACGGCAGCGTGCTGGTGACCAGGGCGTCGGCCAGGGCCAGGTTGAAGATGTAGATGTTGGTGGCCGTCTTCATCTTCGTGTATCTGCGTGAAAAGGAATCGATGTGAGACAATGTGCATTTTGTCTTACAGGTTTTTGCGCCCTCTCTCTCGTCGTTTTGTGTCTCTTTGTTGGAGCAGAATACATAGTCAGGGCACTTTTTATTTAACTCGCTTCAAACAGCGGCTCTGGCCTCAGGACCTCCTGACTTCTTTAATCCACGCGTGACATTTCAAACTCACTCAATCGACTTTATCCCATCTTCAAAAGCAAACATTTGAACGTTCCAGTTCTCTGATAGCAGAGGATACACGCTGCTTCCTGCGAAACGTGACATCGCATATGAGAGCACTGCAAGTCTCTTCCTGCCTTTCTGAAGGACGACTAGTATTTGCACAATGTGTAAGGACAGCGTGAACTATCGAGAAAGCAGCGACAAGGACGCATCCTTTGCAGAAAAACGTAAATACGACACCGCAAGGCCGCGAGTAAGGGTCTTTGAAACATCTTTGCAGAGTTTGAATGCACAGCTGACATCGGGGCTCATTGTCAGTTGCGATCCAAGCAGATTGTGGAATATTTCGTGAATAATTCAAGTCCCCTGCGTCAGCTACCAGCCCATTTTGTGAAAGCAGACTTCTTGTTTAATCAGTTCTAATGGCTCGGTTTAATGAGCTGCCCACAAACAAAGCCGTGGTCCTCGAGGTTTTAAAAAGATACCGCGAAGAAATGACTTACCTCAGACCGTTTGCTGGGGATCGTGTGCACATTTCCGTGTAAAACCAATTCAAATTAGATTGAATTCTTGTGTTTTTCATAATATATTCATTGCATTTGTATCCCAGACACAGCCTCCAAAACAAAAGGGAAGAAAGTAGGAGATATTTCTGCGAATCACTAAAAGACTCACAGAAGCAATGAGAGGTCAGACGCACTTTTCACCGTGTTGCACCACAAAAAAAAAGACCACCATCAAGTAAACCTGCTTCTCAGCCTGTTGCAGCTCTTTTCCATTGATCATAGCATTTCAAGGACGGTCCCCTTTTTTCAGGTTTCCCCACAAATATCCCCTCGGTCAGAATGATGGAAAATTGAGCGAAGAAGAGAGGCATTTCAAAGAGAACGCGACGTAGTGGAGTGTTTGTGGATAACAGAAGAAAGCACACGGATCCATTAGCACGGAGACGAGAGAATGGACCGCAGATGGCTAAAATGGCTTGACTGTTTAGAGCTCTTGTCAGCAAAGGATTACATGATGTTTAGCATTTGTTGTCCTCTGAGGGTGAAGCTGGATCCCACCGGGGGGAAAAAATAAATAAAATCATGAACTCACTAAAACACCCACGACCCAACTGAAAAACAAAGCAACTATCATGACATTCTGATGATTTAGAGGTTTCTCTGTGACATTCGGCGTCCAGTGTCGTGAAGATATATCAAATATATGTTGGTAGATAAAAACCGTGTGAAAAGTTCAGCCTCACCCTGCAGCTCGGTGCCACATTTGAACATCTGACGAGTGAAGTCTGACATTTAATGAAGCAGAAGCTTTCATAATGGTAAATGTGAGCTGGATTTCTACCGCTGGGTTCCCCGATGACTTCTATGTGCCCGCGAGCTACGACGGTAAAGAGCTCATCAACCTATGTGATGAAGATGCCTCTTCCTGTGACATGCACTTTAGTTCTACTGGTACTGTTTCAAACTAATTTCATGTTCTGTTTTGGTGGTGGTGGTTCACTTTAGCAGATTCTACCAACGTGAAATTACACTTTAACCTTGAAACTGGTGTTCTAGTCAAGGGAAAAGTGTGAAAATTAGGTTTGCTATTCCTCAGCACTGGCGTGTCTGATCATATAATATCCATGTTTCTTCAGTTTTTCAGCAAATCAAATGACAGAGTTTACTTTTTGGTAAATCAAATACTTGAAGTTGGAAAAAAAATAGAAAAATACATGTCGACTTTCCTTAAAATCAAGTTGCAAATTGAGAGGAATCAAATGGTTTAACTAACTTCAACTGATGGTGCTATCGGTCCTTGTTAACTCAGTGTTAATAAACTCTGTGTGACAGCTTCTCTGTCTAAAGTGAAGAAAAGCAAACTGTGTGACTTGACATCAAATACCGATCAATTCTGTCTCCACGTCAGGGATAATTGATCCATCCATTCATTATCTATACACCCCTTAATCCTCACTAACCCTCTGCTGGTCATGTGACTCCTGCTGCTGTTTGATGCTGCGTGTACTAAACTCAAAGGAAAGACTCCTTCAAAATACATCGCTGGTTTGGCCTCTTTTACGGCATGTAGTTCGGACTTGTGCTGAGTTGAAAGTGATACCAAAGTGTCCCTGGTGAGACCTTAGTGATCATTCAGACATGAGGTCAAGTACAGTTAACTAAATATATTCCTCTAAAACCGCAGACTCCACATTTAATTTGCACAAAACACAGTAGAAAAACAACAGATCATACATCAGGCTGTTTCTTTATTTCTTGCAAGACCCGTTGCCGCTGTACCAGACAGACGTGAGACTAAGTGGACCAGCGCATTTCCCCAAAATGTCTAATCATTCCACTAACTTCATATCCAAATCACCACAGGGATTGTACCGACGCTGCACTGCTCCATGTAAAAACCACTTAGACACATCCCTGCTGCGGTGTTGCAGAATTAATCCGAATACACAAAGTGACAATGATACATCACACCCACCGGCCTTCGTGTTAATAAACCCCAACTGTCAACGTACCGCGGAGATTATTTACATCTGTTCTGTTCTCTCCTCAATAATCCCCAATCCTCTTAGCAACCAGAGATGACAGTTAGTTCATTAAATTCTGATTAACTTTAACACCGACAGCTTAGCGTGTTGTTATTTCAGACTTTATTTGCACTGGGACGGGCGATGCGGTTAAAGCCGTCGCCCTACGCCGAGACATGCTGATGGAGCTTCAGGTAATTTCACGCATCCCTTTATTGACTTTGAGGCGATCGCGAGAGCGGATGCAGACGACGGTTCATGTTTCTCCTGTGTGCCGTGCGGTTTGATCGAGGCTTACTCGTGTAGAGCACACGGAGGTGAACGGCCTCATCTCGTCTGAATTAACGGAATGAGGTGTTTTATTAATGAGGTTTCAGCTTTAATTTATTCATCGCCCTTGAGGGTTGACGCACCAATCCTCGATTTATTGGCAGTAGGTTTTCATTGTTCAACGTTGCATGATTGCACTGACTGTTTATCACGCGGACGTCAAAAACAAGACACACATTGTGCATAAAAGCAGCTTCTGATGCGTGTAACTGAATTCATGAAGAATTATCTGACAAAGCTGTTAAGGTTAAACCAAACTGCCCTCAAAAAATATGTTAAAAAATAGAGTGAGATGTATGTTTTTGCTTTTTTATGCTTTTCAATTTGAAACCAAAACTTGCTAACTTCAGCTTTGCACCATCCCCTGACATTTCCTTGGCATCTACCCTGTCTGCAGATGAGTCCTCCACCTTTCTTGATCCGTCCACGGCTATAGTTGCCTGAAAGTTGTTGCTATCCATCCGTGTGACCTTGTAAATGTGCCAGATGAGGAGCTGCTGGTCAATACATCAATGTCTCCTTTAACCCTCCTCACCTCAGCTTTGTCGCATTGTCACACAAACCGAGCCGCTGCACAGCTTCTTCCACCTTTTCACTGGCTCTCCTTTTTTTTTTAGATATTCTGGTTGGATAGCAGAACTTAAGGCTGTTAAACAAACTCTCTGCTCATTAGTCGATGCTCATAAATAATGTGTGGGTGGATTGTGAGCGCTTTGAAGCTGAAATTCCAATTTTCTGCCATTTGTTTCAAACAATTTGCGAATGCAATTATGAAACACTTTATAAACAGTTTACCTTCTCTTAGTAGTCAAGGGACTAAAATGGACTAATCAGAGGAAAACACATTGCGCTCGATCGAACACAGAATTATAAGAACTGGTAATCAGATTTAGGATGAAATCACACTGAAAGAAAATTAATTGTCGCTGTGTGACTGTTTCATAAAATGCTCTGTTGGTAAATATGGGTATTATAAATGTTTTCTCATTATGATAATTAAAAATGTCATTAAACTTTACATTTCAAACAGTCTTCCAGTCAGAGCATTCTGTAGCACTGACACGGTGTAGAATGGTCTGCCTGCTCCTCACTGTCATTCTGCTATAGAGGGGAAAACAATGCTCTGAGGAGTTTGTAGTTATTTAAATATATCACAATTGTCTTGTGCATGGCTAAGAACAGGACGCAACAATGGTGTTCACTCAAACTAGTGACAGTTTGGTGGAGCATTTGTATGCAGGGAGGCGAGCACTGTGGTTAAAATGGAATATTCAACAAAAAACAAACAAACAGCAGGGCTGCGTTACTGCTCGATTCAAAACCACAGCAGAAGTTCTTAGTCTGGCAAGATGCTGCATAGAGGTTGTTGTTGTTGTTGACAATGGAGAAGGGAATTTTGAAAACAACAGGTACACAACACATTTCACTGCGCGTTATAACTGTGTTTGTGACCAATAAAAGACCTTGAACCGATAGCATGTAGCTCGCGGAAGAGGAGGAGAAAGCTTTGTCAAACGCATCACCAATGTCTGCCTACACCCAGTCAGCCAGACTACATTTCAATAAATACAGACTTGCTGTTGCACACTGATCAGCGATAACATTCCAGCCACCGGCCTAATATTGTTTAAGTCCTCCTAGTGCCCTTAAACAGCTTTGCCTGTCGAGGCCTGGATTCCAAAGACCTCTGTCCTCTGTCTTGTGTATCAGGCAGCAGATCATTTAGATAGCTGAACATGGCGCTGGAGCCTCCATGGATCGGACTTGTTTTTCCAGCCCATCCCTCAGATGTTCCATCAGATTAGGCTCTAGGGAATTCGAAGGCCATGTCAACACCTTAAACTCTTTGTCAGATACCTCAAGCCCTTCCTGAATAATTTCTGCTGTGTAGCAAGAAACATGATCCTGTTGAAAGAAGCCATATAGGGGCGTATCTATGCAACAAGGGTACGTGTTACAGAAAGATCCATGTGTATCCCAAGATCAGAGCATCCCTCTGCCTCTGCTGACTTGCCGTATTCCCATAGTGTATCCTGCTTCCATCTCTTCTTCAGGTAAACAACAGGCACAGCTGCATATTGGAGGCACTTTCTGCAGTAGACATGGGTCAACATGGGTACTCTGATCTACTTAAGCAGACATGTTCTGGCACCTTTCTCTCACAACCAAGTCATGGACTTAAGCAGATTGCGCTACAGCAGTTCTTCTGTAGGACTGAACCACATGAACCAACACACATCACTGAGCCTTGGGTACCTACGATCCTGTTTCCTGTTCACCTGGTTGTCCTTCAATGGACCACTTTTGGAAACACAAGACCTGCGGTTTTGTTGATGCTCTGACCCACTTGTCCAAACATCCCAATCTGGTCTTTGTCAAAGTCACTCAAATCCTCAAGCTGCCAAATTTTCCTGCTTCCAACACATCAATCTTAAAACCCTGACTGCCTGATACCTTTTGACAGGAGTCACTGTAACGAGATGAGTAATGTCGTTTGCTCCACCTGATGCTGATGGTTGTACAGCAGGCTGACCGAAGCCCACCAGCAGGTACTTCATCACCGTCTGCATTACTTTTGCGTTGGCAACATAAAGTCACAAAAAGGATATTTACTGAGGAAATTACATGTTATGGTATAAATGTTCAAATTAATTTTCTTTCCAGCAGCAATTACCTGATAAGTGCCCTTCATAAAGTTGATACAGATCTCCCACTGATAGTTCCTCATTTTGAAAGGAAACTTCGACAGCTCGCACAAACAGACGATAAGAACGCCGTCTCATTAAACGTCAGTAAACAGCCTCCATATAAAAATGCTTACAGTAATTATTCCGCCTATTATTGACTGAAAGACAACGTGGCAGCGAAGCCAGAGAGCAACCAGACAGAAGTAATTATCTGCGAAGAGTAAACCTTCATTAGGCTTCTTCTGTGAGTAAACAACGCTCCACAACAGATGTTTTCCAGCGAACTCTTCACTGCATTAAACTTGGACCGCTAAAGCCCGGAGACGGCGAAAAAGGGATGCAGAGATGGACCTTCAAATGAGCCGGAGCAGTCCTTTCAGTGAGATATGTATAATTCATAGCTCTTCCATCAACCCATTAGCTGTGGTTTCCACCTGGAGGGGAAGGAAATCTTTTCATCCCTCCTGTTCCTTTTCCATCTCTGCTTCTTCTTAAATGAGGAAAAAATTGATTTGATAACAATGGCAAATTATCCCCGAAGTCAATTCAGACACAAAACGCATTGTGCACACTCAAGCTGTCCTCGAGGATTCATTATTCAAACACTCAAATCATTTGACAAATACGGAGCTATCCAGCTGTGTCGGTTCAACTGGCGAGTTTCCTCATTTGAATAATTTTTCCATAAAACGGCTCTTAAACAGGTGGCAGTCGAGGGTCGGTTCTTTTAATATACACAAATTCTATAGAGCGGAATGTGGTTACTTTGAAATATTTTATAATGATAAAGCACTTAGATTTTTAGCCCCACTCGGGCTGAATAACTTATAATTAGTGAGCGCTTTATGACAAATTATGAAGAAGAAAAGGAGAATAACCTCCAGCCTGACTTCCTAATGAGCCTCATTTATTGCTCAAACTGTGAAGTAGAAACACAACAGCCATTTAATTGTTCATTATTCCTCTAAATGAGGGTTTTTTAAAATTGTTTTGGGCCTTTATGACATTGAAAGAGTTTGTCTTTAATCGCTGCACACATTTCCTGGCAATCGATTTAAAGTTTCCTGAGATATTTCACTCTGGACCAAACCAACGCCGCTATCTCTGCTAGTGTGGCTAAAGACAGGGAAGAGGAAACCAGAATGAAACTGTGCAAAGCGAGGGTCTGTTCCAATGCAAACCCCATCCACTGGTGCCGATAATTGCTGCAGGAGCCGGCTGTGTAATTGGTCTGAACAAGGCTAACCCCAGGTGTTCAATAACACAGGATGAGCGCCTCCAATAACGTCTCGTTTCCTTCTGCTCCGATTAAAGAAGCGCCGACGTGTTGACAGACACGAACACATGTGGGACCAACAGGCAGGACACGAAACGCATTCTGTCCTCGCAGCACGTCTCCGCTTCGTGAAAACTGCACACGGCATGGAGCCGTTCACGTGTTCCCGTATGGTAATTAGTCCACAACTGCGCATTTGCACATGTGAGGGTCGCCCTTCACCATGGCAACAGCTGTGACCAGGCAGAGGAGAGCGTTACAGCAGACACTGTTAAAATGAGATGACATAATAGGAAGCATGACATTTTCTGTAGCATTACTTGGCTTTTATGTTTCCGTGTGAACACAAAGCTCAAATTTAATGAGGCGGCAACAGTAGAAACCTTTCTAATTTCTATCTGGTGTGTTTGGTTGCCCGTTTTCTCTGATCACATGTTTCTGATCATTCCTACTATCTGACGCCATCCAACGGGTTCAGTGAATCTGACCTCCACTCATGTTTAATTTGCAGAATGTTAAATTAACCTGCCAGTTATCATAAAATATTCTGTAAAAAATATGTAGCTTATAGTTTGTGGCACAGACAAAGCGTCATTGTTTGTTGCTCTGAAGTGAACATTTTCTCTGAGTCTTGGTTGCCTGATGTGGTGTTTGATGTGTCCAATTGATTATTTTGGATAACATATTAAAAGACTAACTTGGCAGACGTTGAAAGCTCGGCTATGAGCTCCAGCGTGCGCTCTGATTTGTTGCAAGTCTGTATCGAATCAACATTCTTGTCACCATATTTCAACAAATGTCAAAATGAAACCCACACACTTGCAGTCAACAGTTTGGAACAGAATCCGATAACCGTTTATGGCTTTTGCTACACAGCCACCCAAACATAATTCATCATTAGCCGGGGAAGCTGGCCGCTGTGTTCGCAGCCTTGTGTATGATTCATGGGCTGCTGCTGGCTGCAGATAAACCATTAAGTCCCGGTTGCAGAAACAGAGGCTGCTCATGTGAACAGACATCTGTGTGCCTCTGGCTCGGACCAGTAACACTGTCCATGCACGCTGTGAGGAACATGACGGTTGAGGCTGCACAGGGAGTGACTGTGTGCGTGTCTGGCTGCTGGGCATGTGGTGAGAAATATCTGTGCTTCTGCTGCGTGCGTGTAGTCTTTAGGTTTGGAGAAATCTTCTATCACTGTATGTGGTATATACACCACCACATACAGACTCCAGTAAATAACCTGAGAGCAATATTCCAATCAACTCCAGTTTATTTCAACCTGCCGTCTGAGTGAACAAACTGGGATGAATATGTGTCGCAGCAAAAAGCCTGTTCCAGGTGGTTAATTTCTTCATTTACTTTTAGTCAGGCTTGAAAACAACCTCTTAAAATGTAAAAATTTGGATTTTATTTTTATGGAAATCTGCAGGGAACTTGTGCAAGTTGCCCCAATGTTTGACACGACTCCCCATTAGCATGATGCATTGAGCCACTTTAATTGGAAATACGCCAACTTGAAATATACTGGTGATAAACCTTAAATCTCTGACCAGTCAATGCATCATGTTGATGATCAGAAATTATTTTAGCCAGCACAAGAATCTTGAGCAGATGAACCAATACCACAACTGTGCAGACGAGCAGAGTCCATCTCCGCTTTAATTTAGAAGCAATTACTTTAGCAAAGGCCAAAACACAGATAAAAAATGCTGCATGCTTGTAGTGCAGTGCAGTGCATGTGTGTTTCTAAATCATCTTTATGATCCAGTATATAGAACTCACTATTTATCCACCGAAACCACACAGTGAGTTAAGAGTCCGGTTCTGTTTGTCAGCTATTCGGCCACTTGGAACGTTTCACAAATCGTGTATTGGCTTCGTTTTCATCTGTCGATGAAGGTTCAGTGAGCCGCACAATAATTAGATTTAAAGCATGCTAAGCGTGGGCATCGGAGAGGTGGATAGCAGTGCAGCGGAGTGCTTAAAAATAAGGGTTTTTGGCATTAAACGGAGAAGCCACGAGTATCATTTAGATCTCAATCAAAGCTTATTAGAGCTGCTGGCCTCTGTCAAACTGCAAACTTTCCATCTTTCCCTGCAGGGACAGAGTGTTTGAGTATTCCTTCAAATTTAACTCAAATTTAATGCGGCTATAAAAAGTGTAAGGTATGTAATTAAAGATGAAGTAGTTTATGCTCTATATAACATTTAATGTGATAAAAAGCTTGATAAAAAATGCATTACGACTCTTGATTGCAAGACTGCGTTTTGTTGAGCCATCTGTCCGCTCTGGCCTCCTCACGTCTCCTGAGTTTTATATGAGCTCAGATTGTTTTGGTTTGTCAGCTCTGATAACACGGACGATAAAGTGTGTCAAAGCTGAGGTAAGATTTTTTTAGCACCAGCGAGCCCTTTACATAACCACCTACTGTATGATTATGGGTTCACTTAAAGTAAATACTAACTCCTGCTTTTTATTTTTTACCCTTCTATTCGAGCCTTTCGCTGCTTCAGGCTCTCCTCAGCCGGTTTGGATGAGCCGTCATATCAGTGTCTGAATAAGTGCTGGATCTCACTCAGTCTGTCGTGGCCGCTTACAACCTGCGGGCGAACATTTACCAACACTTAAAGCTATTTTGGGACCTGCTTCTACTGCAGCACATTTCCAGCATTGGCTACATAATGACATCCATTTACCAAAACTATGTCCAAGAGAATAAAAAATAATAATAATAATAATTTGAGCTTACTTCAATTCCACTTGTATCACAGGGGAAATATGGTTTGCAAACAGGATTAACACAAATGAAGCGCTAAATGCCCACTGTCACGTCAACATCAATTGTCTCTAACAGTTTAAGCTGCGGTATTTGTTTCAATCTGTGCCGGGGCAATAATGTTTATTACTTTGATTTTCTCGCTTTGTCTGGTTCAGGTAGCTGCTTTTGTTTTTGGCTTACATTACCCTCAGGATACAGCTAATGCTTCAAAAAGAGAAGAAAAAAAAACACTATGAGGTGATTTTTAACATCTAAACACACTCGTAGATGGATTATTTAATTGGAAAACCCCAGATTTTAACACTAATTTGTTCATTTAAAGCATAACCATGAGGGTTTCCTCACTTTTGCTACATTTATTTTGTCACCTGTGAGAACAAAACTCCTCTAATCTTAACCAAATAGTCATTAAAACCCAAATTTTAGTCATTTATTTTAACCTGAGCCACTTTAAACCAAAGTTGTGTTTGTGCCTAAACCTAATCATATCTTTTTTAAGTTAAGGAAGGAAGAGACAAACATAATCCTGCTGAAATCAGTTTTTTTTTAAAAACAGACAACCAGTTTATAATACACACGACAGCCTGCCTGTCATTCCAGTATTGCCACTAATGGCACCACGTAAGGATGCTGGAGAAGGAGGCCTAAAAGCACGACTTAAATGGATAGAAGTCAAAGAGGCTTTTCACTTGACTCGAGCAGCTTTCAGGAGCCGGTGATAAATCAGGAGAGGCTGACAAAAACAGACGAGGAGCAGGCGGGCAAGAATGAGGTTCAGCCAAGGTCAGAATCCATCAGAGCAAGAAACAGGAAAAAACCTGGAACGCTATCAGCACGGAGACGGTCTGTGCAACTGACAAGTGTGAGAGGGTCGGTAAAGATACACCGGAGGGGTGACGAGGGATCGAGCTGCAGATGATGCAGGAGGCAGAAACGCAGACTGCAGGGGACGGTGGGAGTGGCTGCGACTGAAACAACAGCCGTGTTGTTGACAGGGAACGTACCAGAAAGTAGACAAATGAATGATTGGAATCACCTTTGGGGGTGAAACTGTCCACAAGTTGAAGCAGCTGTAGGGTCTCTGATAGTTTGTGAAGCGCTGGAAAGAACCACCTGGCAGAAGAAACTTATTTCTACACGGAAATGTTGCTTCTCTTGTCGAAATGCAGGCTTCTTTATAAGCACTTTGTCCTCATGGAGCAGTTTCTATTCTCACGACATTTAAAGTGTACTCAAGAAGGATGCCGCTGTTGCTCTCCTCTTTTGTCATTTCTCAGCGTGAACATCCTCGACTCCTCTCCTCTCACCCTGAGATGGAGAGTGGAGAAGACGGGGAAGAAATACAAGGAGTGAGAAGTCGAAGCAACGAGTATTTAACAAAATCAGACATGCTTTCTGAAGCTCAGTCCTTTAAATGAAATATGATGTGTCCCAGGGCTGCATCATCTGTCCACTACCTGCCGCTGTGTTCATCATCACCAGGGTTCATGTAATGAGATCTGGGATGCACACAAAGGCCATGAAATAAGACACAAAAGAGAACACTCTACAAATAAAGAGTGACATATATACACACTATATATAGGACATGTTTTTATACACAACATTATATACAAACATTTGTCAGCCTTGCTCCTGCAGTGGTTTGTATATTCCAGCTTTGTGTTTTATCCATTATAAAAGAATACACCTGTGCATCATCGCTCCTCCATCAAACCTCCTTTCTTCTCGCTCTTGAGATGCATTTTAGTAACTGATGCATCCTTCAAGATCGATTTCTGGAAGGAGGATGGAGGAGACGAAGTGGCTCGAAGTAGAGAAAATAGAGACCATCATTGAGTTTGCTGACAAAACAGCAGTGGTGGGTCTGATCTTCAGCAACAATGAGGAGGACTATTTGATGGACATCACCCACTTGGAGGACTGGTGCAGAGACAATGGTCTCCTCCTGAACGTCAGCAAGACCAAAGAGCTGATTGTGGACTACAGCAAGAAGCAGCAGAGGGCATAGCACCCAATCAGGATCAGCGGGACAGAGTTGGAGCGAGTGGAGAGCTTTAGGTACCTGATGTGGTCCTGTCACATCAACACCCTGGTGAAGATGGCTTCACAGTGTCTCTACCACCTTGAGGGACTTCAAGCTCCCTCTCAAGGTGCTCAGGAACTTTTACACCTGCACCATTGAGAGTGTTTTGGCTGGATGGGCAGCAGCACCCAGCAGGACTTCTGGGCCCTGAGGAGGGTGGTCCGTTCGGCTGAGCGCACCATCAGAACCACCCTCCCGAGCCTGCAGGACATTCACAACAAACGATGCAGGTTAAAGGCCAGGAAGATTGTGAAGGAGTCCAACCACCCCAGCCACAGACGGTTCTCTCTGCTGCCATCAGGGCGGCGTTACTGCTGCCTGAAGGCAAACACAGAGAGGATGAGGAGGAGCTTGAGTCTGTCATGAACCTGAAACAGTCAACTCAACAGGCAAATCCAATTGGTTACTTTTGCCTTGAATATATACATAAGAGGTGTGTCAGAAAAGTTCCAGGACTGTTGTCACAAAAGATGTAACTCAAATAAAACTACAAACTACAAGTTTTCCCCTTCGAAGTCTGGAGTCTAACACATTTCCCAGTCTTCTCTGTCACACCACCATGCACTCCTGGAAAGATTCTTCTGTGATCCTCTGCAGTTACAGCCATCTTGATGTCAACCAGTGACCAGTAAAGGCCAGTAAAGAATCCTGACTCTTGCTTCTGCCAGAGCTGGTAGATGTTTTCTACTGTGCTAGCCATGACGCTAATGAGCCACATGGTTCAACGAGTTTGAGTCAAAAACCAGATGGTCAGAATAAGAAAGACTGTCAACAAAGACTCAAAACATCCAAATAACTTTCTATCTTGCACGATTATAAATGGTCACAGAGTGTTAACTATCTCTTACTCGTTAACACTGTTATTATTATGAATAGTGTTAGAAGAAATGAAAAAATAGTGAGAGCATGGAATAAAATCACCAAATTAAGTATTGAAAGTGAAAAATGTTCCTGAGGCACCACGCTGAGTTGCTGCGGATGTGCTCCCATCACAGTCTGAAGCCTTTTTGTCGGCATTCAACACAAACACGCAGACAGATTCGTAAATATTCAGTCATTAAACAGCACTTTCACGTCTGAGCTAGCCACTTCATTAAACACTTTCACCTTTTAACCATCGCAAACACCGCGTTGTCATAGAAACTCCTGACGGGTGATAAAACCACGATCACGCTGAACCCGCCGTTTGAAATTATTTTCGTTTTTGTCTGTGTGCGTCACAAACAGAGACAGAGAGAACATTTAATGATTGATAACTTTATCTCGTCGGCGTCTGCTTTAGCTGAGCGATCACAAAGACAAGCACAAAGCCGGAGGTCACATGTGCAAACTCAGCAACAGCGTAGCCAAGCACCGGCGGAGGGTTGGTGGAAGTGACCCAAATACAGGAGAGGGGGTTGGTATTTATACTCCTCTCAGCCAACAATAAAGCAACAGGCAAAGTGTGTTTTAGGATCAGGGAAGTGGCAACATGTTGCTCTGGTTGCATTAGTCTAAAAAAAAAAATCCTGTACGTCTCTTTGCTGGATGGTTTCATCTCCAGTTTTGTACCTCCTCTGCCATTCACCTTAGAGCTCAAACAGAGATATCAAAGCACACACGAGACAAATTCACTGAATAAACTCGTAAACTTAACTCATAAAGAGACCTGAACACAATGTGTTTGCGCAGGAACTTTATTTATTCATGTGGATGACATCTGCGTGCATGTGTGGATCGGCGTATCAGTAGAGCTGTCACTACGGAGCACACAGTCCTCCCTGAAATTGACTGACGAAGGCTTGATTCTGCTCGACAACTCACATTCCCTGAGCTGTCACCGAGCATCTGCTGAGACTTACGACACGCATACACAAACAGATGGGAACACACACACACACACACACACACACACACACACACGTGCAAAACTGACAGATAAAGAAAGAAAAGCTGAATAATTACACGCCCATAAGTCAGAGGGACAAACAGCTCGGCGAGCGTCTCTGGTTGTCAGAGACGGATGGATAGAGCCGACGGTCGATGCTCGGAGGCTCAGTGTGATGCAAGAAGTCACACAAAACTTCTCTGCTATAGTCTGTTCAATCTGTTCCAATAACTCCCTGCAAAGGGTCAGTACGATTTTTGAATTAGAAAAACAAAAGTGCACAAATATTACACAGAACCTCTCTGAATTTCTGTGTAAGTCGAGTTAAAACAAAATTTAGGTTGTTGTAACTTGGCTTGATAACTTAGTTTTTCTTCACCTATATCTTCACCTTGGATGGAGTCCAAGTCTCCATCCATCCATTATCTATACACCACTTAATCCTCACTAGAGTCGTGGGGGGCTGGAGTCTATCCCAGCTGACTGAGGGCGGAGGCAGGGGACACCCTGGACAGGTCACCAGTCTATCAGGGCTACACTTAGAGACAGACAACCAAGCACACTCACATTCACACCTACGGATAATTTAGAATCACCAATTAACCTCAACATGTTTTTGAAGTGTGAAAGGAAGCCAGAGAACCTGGAGAGAACCCACGCTGCACGGGGAGAACATGCAAACTCTACACAGAAAGATCCCAGGTGTGGTACAGAACATACGACAGAAAAAGATCTTTGGGGTAATTTAGAAACTGTGTCATCATGTTTACAGTACTCTCAGCACTGTTGGCAGCACATGTAGCAGAGTAGTATCACAGACGGTGGTGTGGAGTCAAGTGGTATCCCACAGTAAGATGCTAATTAGTTTTTCCAATACCTTGCTCGAAAG
>NW_007579890.1:44919-79421 GCF_000690725.1 Stegastes partitus
TTTATGACTCCATCATTTAGACTTCTTATAACACTCTTACAGCGTACATTAACAATACAGCAGCTATATCAGTATTGGAAATGTGAAATCTCTAAAAACCTGCATAAGAACTTCAGTATCGGTCGTTCTCCACTTTTATCCTCAAAAAGGCCCTCTCTCTCTTTTTATGTCCTAAGACATAAATTGTTGCCCTACCACATAAAACAGACATGAGGTGATTTGTTCCTCCTCGCCGTGTCCTCTGTCGACCCACCATGTGCTCAGTGACGAAAACAGTTAATAAAAGCATCCATCAGCTGTGAGAGGTGACTTATTGGAACGCTCCCGATTCCATCGACTGAAATCGACGCAAGGGGATCAATATCCATGAACCCACAAAGACAAACTCTCACGGGGTTAGTAACTCAGCAGATGCACAATTGAGCCAATCTGTCTTGCAAAGGTCTGAAATTGGGCTTCAGAAAGAGGTCGTACTGAGTGACTGATGAATCATTTGAACTGAAATCATCCTCAGTGTCAAGCAGACAAAGAGTGGAAACTCTAAACAAAAGGAATAATCGACTCAGAGTTTACGCCACTTATTGTTTACCGCAACAGATCGACCGTCAGCGATTCTTAAAGCAATCACGACTCGTCATTCAGGCTTTGGTTCAACACGTACATATTTTCCTTCAACCTTGAGCACAGAAGAAGTAGAGTTTCCTGTCCCTTGAAACTGACTGTCAAAATGTTCTGGAATTAATTTAAATCAAGGACTAAATAAGTCAGGGATGAAAAAAAAGTCAATTTCAATGTATGAAAATAGCCAATTAAGAGCTGAAACGGTTGTCAAGTTGTAGCTTAGCTTAAAATTACTAGAGATGTTGATATTGTGACAATTATTTTAGGAATTAGGGGGAAGAAAGGTTCATGTTTTTGGACGCTGTTGCCGATCTCGCAGTGAAAACCCACTTGGCCCACTTGAAAGACGCTCAAATGAAGTTTGCAAAAGCAAACTTGCAAATGGGGTCATCTTGCCTGCAATAGCATAAATCGCACTCGCCGCGTGTATTCAACAACCAACGCATTGTGCTCTGCTCGTGGGTTTGACAACGTCTGTCCGCTTCAATTGTGATTCACTCCTGTAATGGTTTTCAATCTCTGGAAATGTGACAACTGAAAAAAAAAAAAAAAACAGGTTGAGGTCAAATCCAGACCTTCAGTTTGTTGCTTAGGAACAGTTTGTTTTTTTTAATTTACAGAGGACCTTCTGTAAAGGACCTCATTGTGCCTTTGAGGACGCACAACCGTGTTAAACAGCAGCGAAAAGGTACAATAGCAGACAAACTGACGAATATCACTTCAGATGAGGTCGTCACTTGACCCCTTGGGGATGTTTTGTCTGCTCATCGTTGGCGACAATAAAGTATTCTGCTTGAAAAATCGCATTTTTCATGAAAAGATAAAGACCTCGAGAAGAACAAATGTACAATCCTGCTGAAACGCCAGCCTTGATGAAGACGGACACGATGTTTAACAGCACCTGTCATCCAATATATGGAGCAGAATCAGGGTTAGTGTGTGAGTCACTTTGTAAATGACGGATGGACAAAGGAGCTCCCATCAATCATCGAGCACAGAAAGAGACAGACATCTGGCTTTTGTTCCCCTTCTGTTTAATTAATCATTGTCGTGCTCTTTCTCAGTGCATACAGTGACACTGACTGTAGCTAGACAGACACTTCATTCATCCTCTTGGGGAAAATTTAAGATATCCTCACGAGTTACACACAAGACAGATAAAGGAGCACAGCAGAGCATGCAATTAATGTGAAGAAATAGCAAAAAAGTATATTTAGTTTTTCCCTGAGATCCCTTCAGTCTCCTCGCTGAACTTTGCCTCCATCTCAGAGCAAATATTTTCTGCTCACATCAGTCTTTCCTTTGACTCATCAACCATAAATCGTCCTCTTATTTGGCGATTACTGAACATTTTTCTTCTAAACATCCCCTCTTAGGAGAAATAAGAAGCAAAACATAAATCAATAGGAGACAAATTACCTTGTCTAGGTTGAGAATAACCCGGGAAACACAAGCAAAGCGTGGGATCTTTTGCACTGCTCGTAGGCTTCAGCGACTTTTCTCTTTTATAGCCTTATAGTGCAATAAATAGACAAATCACGGTTGAAATTGGGCGAGAGGCGGGAAACACCCTGGAGAGGTTTCCCAATCCATCACAGGGCTAAAGACAAAGAGACGGGTAGTCAATCACACTCAACAACAAGGAGGTTCAAACTCAGCCTTCCTGGTGTGGGGCGGCAGTGCTAACCGCTGCACCTCCATGCTAACCCCAGAAGCTATCACAATGCACAAAATGTTAATTAAGAAATATTAAACTTCAGTCCAAGCAGATAAAATTAAACCACAGTTTCATAGAAAGCAACGAAAACTACCAAAACTAGCACGTTAGCATCAGACAAAGTGGATGTTTCGGTCAGCGGCTACACTCTCAAAAACATGCCCCACAAAATGGCCGCCGCTCATCCAAACAACTTCAAACTTCACACTGCACTTTCTTGGGTTCACTGCAACACACTCAGCAAATTTGAAATAGATCGGATGTACGGTTGTCGAGACATGCAAAGAACAGACACACACACACACACACACATACAGATAAATTCCTTCATTAACTCGTTAGATTTCTGACAAAGCAATGCAAAACTTAAGTTTATATTCAGGTCTGTGAGGTGATACACTTCTGAGATTAGACAGAAAACACAGAGTTGAGTCTTGAATGCAGCCACGAAGACAATTTCTGATATTGTGCAGGTTCCTCCTTTCACTCAAGTAAAGATCAGCGCAGTGAGAGAGAAAATGAGCATTTAGGGTGTTAAACTGGGGATCAGAAAATGCTCAAAATCACATTTTGGTGTTAAACTGAGCTCCGTTAGGTTCAGAGAAACAGCAAAAAGGCCTCATTTTGAATGTTCCTTTGGTCTGGGACGTCTGTTTTCTTGGTGTCGTTCTTTCTTTGAGCTCAACAGGAACGCCTCCCGCTAAAACCAGACTCTAATTCTGCAGCAGCGTCCAGTGATGTTAAAGAGCTCATTACTCACAAACAGGAAGGACAGTCTAATTAGCACGCTGCACTCTCTACTCATAATTGTCTGCTTAGCAAGAAATTAGGATTCGGTGCTCCCCTGTTGTGTGCAGCAACACAGATGTAGTAAAAAAGCAGCTTGCAGAGTTCTCTTCAGATCTCTCACTGTGCTGTCAGGCTCTTTCACACGGATGATAATAATAAGAACGATGAACCAAATTCAGGCAACTTCCCGTAAAAGTCAAACAGTTAGGCTTCATTAGCGGCTGATAGTTTTATTGTTTCCCAAGGCCGGAGTTTGGTGCACGAGTACGTTTGTCACGACTCATTTCGCGACAGGTGAGTTTGTAAAGCAAACAAGGTAATTGCAGTGTGAAATCCTCATGCGGGCTGCAATTATCGAGCTTGTCATTGATTACCAGTGACCGAGGCCGTGGTAAACAATGGCTGCATGTTCAGGGCTGCTAGAAAACGGAGGTCAGAGCAGCAGGTTTTCAGTTTTATTGACTAACTATGAACCAGTCAGAGAGGGACTTTGTAGTGGAATACAAGCCCCAATGACAGATGTGCTGGTAGCAGGTTCAAAGCAGCTGGATGAACCTCAGACCGTTCATATTCTACATGTTCCGACACTAAACCTCCACATGAGCAGAACTCACATCTACCTACGAATTCACATGAAAGGTATCGAGGCTTCCAAGCAACATCAAAGACACGCTTTAAAATGAAGTCGAGGATCCCGAGAGCTCATGTTTTTGTATTTTTTTTCTGCTACTCGTACTTACATTGAACCAAAGTATTTCCCTTTCATCCCATACGACCTACCTCCTCTTAATTACAGATTATAAGTGTGGAAAAAAAATTGCAAGAATTCAAAATGTGGTGCCTGTAAAACTTCAGAGTGTTTAAGTAAAACAGTGTACGGCTGCAGGGCTGTGTGGTCTGCATAATCAATGAGGCTGAAAATGCACTGACATTAGTGCGCTGTAAAATAAATAAACAAATAAATAAAATGTACAAAGCAAAAAATAATGAAAAATTAATTTTTTAAAAATCTTGCAGCAAAGGTGCCAGAGTTTTTTTTTCAAAACCTGTAAATAATAATAAAATAATAAAATTAATTGAAAAAAATTAAAATAACAGCAAATATCTACAAAATAATATTTTGTAGCAGACTTTAAAACAAAACTAGTTTTACAGTGACAATCTGTAAAAGAACAAATTACTATTTATAAAAAATACAGGCCTGTTTTTGTTGTTTTTCAGTGGACGCCTCAATTTTTATTTATTTTTTTCTGATTTTACTCAACATTACCTCCAATTATAACATAGCAAGGAGCGCCTGTAAAATAAGTTTAAAAAAAAAAAAAGCAATTTGCATTTTTTAGTCCCGAGTATTCACAAATTTTCTTTCAAGTGACGGCAAGTATCTTTAAAATAATGAAGTTTTCATTACAGTTTCAAAAAAATAATGTAATTTAACAGCCAGAGGAACAAAATGTACTTTATGAAAAGGCAAAACCACAGAGAGTGTTGTCTATTCATTAGTAGGAACAATTTTTCAATATCTTTTGTCCTTGCAGCTACTAAATACACACAAAAGCTTAAAACTCTGAAAAAATGAAACTGCTTTTTGAAGGAAAATTAACTATTTAGACTAAAATCGTCTTCAGTGGGAGCCCTGATAATACGTAGCCGTTTTAAAGGACAGGTTCCAGTTTTTTAAGTCTCTATACATTAAAAGGTTATCGTTTGCTTCCTGAAGTAGAGTCTTCACAGGTCGAGCCAAACCCTGAGACCTGTATGAGTTTTTATCCACATTTTATACGCTCCTATCCAGATCGGGTCCCGTTTTATTACCTCTGGGTCCAGGTCTGTTTAACATTATGATCCCAGAAGAACCCCTGGTTGCAACTTCCTTGGCAAGGCGGATGGATTGCGAGCAACACGGCCAGCCACCGGGGAGACGGTTACATTAGACATAACAAAATTAACTTGCTAATAGAAATCAGCAGCGGGCTGGGTTTGTGTCTCAAAGCCAGGTTAAGCTTTGGCGTTTCTCAGTTCTGCTCTCAGCTTTCAATTCTCATTTTCATTTCAGGCACAACTTTGAGGACCTGTGGAGCAAAGATAAGATCCTCCATCCTTGTTCAGCGTGAAAATGCACTGATTAGTCCAGTGAAATATTAAAGGAGGCATGTGCAGTCTGAGTGACACAAAAAAAGTGTTTTTAGTTTTTCACCCTGTTTTCATAAGACAGAATTTAGAAAGATACCTACTTGTTCATCATATTAACCAAAGACGAACTTCACATTTAATATACACATGACTTGATTTTGCAGCAATGTCATATATAGTAAGTAATAACCCTTTACATATACATATGGGGGGCTGCAAGATGGCTAGCACCGTCGCCTCGCAGCAAGAAGGTCGCCGGTTCCCATCCCGGTGAGGACACCCGGGATCTTACTGTGTGGAGTTTGCATGTTCTCCCCGTGCAGCGTGGGTTCTCTCTGTGTTCTCCGGGTTCCTCCCACAGTCCAAAAACATGTTGAGGTTAACTGGTGATTCTAAATTGTCCGTAGGTGTGAATGTGAGTGTGCTTGGTTGTCTGTCTCTAAGTGTAGCCCTGTGATAGACTGGTGACCTGTCCAGGGTGTCCCCTGCCTTCACCCTAGTGAGGATTAAGTGGTGTGAAGATAAAGGATGGATGGTTATGGGTGGGTCAGGATAACTGACTTGTGACTTATAATCAGTGTAAACAGCAGAATGTATTTTATGAAGATAGGATTGTTGCTGAGCATTAATCATTTTCAGTTTGTTGTTTTGGGCTTTTGCCTGCTTTTCACTGCAAACAGCATCAACATCTTCCCAAGTGCCCACTGTTGTTACAGACACTGGATTAGAAACGGTGGCTCTACACACTGCAGATTCTCACTACTTACATTTGCATTTGTTTCCCTTCTTGTCTCCTATCTGCAGGATAAGCACAGCCCGCAGTTCAACCCAGTTTATTTGACTGTTTGACTGATGCCATGTCACAGACGGGTACTTCACGAACAGTTGGAAATTTCTAATTCTTTCTGCTTTTACAGTTTCTATCTCTGATAACTTGTGTCAGCTTGTTTTTTTTAAGGTAACATACCTTATAACCCTGTTGCTGTGTGTTAGGGTTCAGAGGGTTCACCCGGCTGCCAGGTGAATTCAGGTTAGTCATCTGAAACTCAACGTGAAACTCCATCATTTATCAAGTCAGGCGGTGTGAGCTTCCAGAAACCCATTAGCTCAGCTGGATGTCATTAGTGTTGTGCGGCCGATTGCGTCATAACTTCATATTCCGTGTGACTGGGTTCAAACTCGTACGAACAGCGGACGTGTTTAGAAGTTGCACCGTCCTCAGAGAGCAGGGAAACAGAATTGTCCACAATCGCATTTGTTGTAGAGTTTCATGCAGGTCAGCGGGTGCAGACGTTTACTGACCTCCGAAACAAAAACATCCAAAGTTGTAGAAAACGCTCCGACTGCTCAATCCGACCAATTAGGCGCAGCTGCTGGTCTGGCTGGGAGTTGGAGGGGGGTGGGGATGGAGGCAGGGATTTGGGGAGACGGTGGAGTCACTTTGCACTCATCGGGCTCAAAAAACACCTCCCAGTGTTTCCATGGTAACAGAAAGCACTCGGCACCGATGGCATATTCCTCGTGGAACCCAGCGGTTTCAGTTCAATTGATTTTTTTTTTTTTTTTCCCCTCCTCCAATTGAGCGTACAAGCCGTGTTTGCGCGCAAGAAGTTTGCGGATGTTTGCAGAGTTTTGCGAAGCGGCAGAGGGAGAGGCCGCAGAGATAAAGAGCGAGAGAGAAGTGTTTTATGGCTGTAAGGTCATCATTAGTCAGACTGTAGGAGGGGGAAAAAAACAGCTCTCATCCACTGCTGTCTCTGTTTAATCTAGCCAAACTGCATTCAAGGCCGCGACTGTAAAATGGAGACGGACAGTTCAAGACTGCATTTCCATTTACGAGTAAATATCCACCGTGTGTCATTAGCTAAATGGCAGCTCGCTCTCAATCTGCCAACAGAGAGAAAAGACCAAGAGAGGTGCCGCAGAGACAGAAAGACAAAGAGGCGGATGAATGTTAATGACCCTGATGGATTGGGCTTTTCCGGGGAATGAGACGTATCCTTTACCTTCTTCACAAAAGTCTCATTAGCTCCAAAAGTTGCCCAAAAACTTCGAGACACTCCTGGTTGTCTGTCACTGTGAAGCCTGATGCTCAGTTCATTACAAAAGGCAGGAGGCTGGGCTGCTTGTCCTCATTGTGCTCCCATGAAACTCCCCTGAGCTAAAGATCAATTAGATGCCTGCACCATCGATCATGCGCTCTGTAGACGAATCCCTTTAACATATATGATGCGAATCAACTCATGCATCATAAACAGACACGCATTAAAACGATGCTGGTGCACACCAAAATGGGATTTTACTTGGGTTTTTTTTGCAGTGCTTCCTCTTCGTTTCGTTGCTATGGAGGCACTGGGAGCAGATCTGCTGCAAGTAATTTGGGGTAAAAAAAAAAACAAAAAAACATCCGGCATCCAAATGTGCATTCTTTAGCAAAACAGATGTATTTTGGGAAGCACTCAGTCTTGGATTCATGCGGGATGATGTGCGCAGTCTGGCAAATGAGCATTTATCTGCCCTGGAAACAGTGGGCACGGCGTGGAGAAGAGTGAGGGTAACAGAGTAATCAGATAATATATCACTGTGGCAATAAAGAAGTAAATCAATCGAGAAGTCTCCGCTTTAATTTCTCCAATAAACGGGTGGCATTTCAATTATAACGCCATTAAAGCACCTGTCCGACAAGTTCAGCACAGCAACTCCTCCGCTCGGCCACTTTATCAGACCAATAAAGTGGGTAATCATTAGGTGGAGAAACCCTCATTTTTATCCTCCTCACATCTCATATCTCTCTCTCCTCAGCCGCCCAGCTCTTCCCCAAGTGCACTTGTTTTGTCCTCATTTTCCTGCTCCACATATCCATCTCCTCCACCAATCTAGTGCCCTTTAATACCTCAGAGAGCCTCGTGTGAAGTGACACCACATCAGCCATTTAACGAACAGACGTGCCTGGTCTTCGTGTGCAATCAAAGCTCAGCTTCTCTCAATGAAAACCCACTTCATTAGCATATTGGCTCATATTTTGAGGTGATTGTGCACAAGGGGAAGTGGATTTTTCATTGATTCCTTCAATGACTGTCAAGGCTTTTTTCAGTAAGTGAATGAAAAACAGGAAAAAATCCAGCTTGTGTGAGACTTAAAGACATTATTTCTGCCTGTGTGAGTGCTTGCCCAATTGCCCAGCTGATCAAAGTTAATTTAGTGTGTGAAACGGTTGAAATCTCACCCATTCAAGAGCAAGTGGCCTTGAAATTCTTCTTTCATACACCACTTGTCATGTATGATTGGCCCATTACTCCCCGTGGCAGATGACTGGAGAGGATAAAAGCTCATTCTGTGATGAGATCTTGAAAGTGTGACATTTGTTTGAAACAAAGTTTGAAATATTAATAAGATGTGAACCTGTCAGCTGATTGAACAGATTTGGCAGGAAAGAGGCCGAGATTTAAGAAGAAACGGACTTAATGGAACATATAGTTTGACTCTTACAAACCAAATCTGTTTGAGAAATTAGAAATACTGCAGCTGAGTGTGAAGCAGCACATCTGGCAAACTTTTAACACTTGTCTGCTGTTTTGTTTGTTGTAACACCAACTTTAGACTCATCTCATGTACATGGACAGATGACAGTGAAGCCACAGTGCACAGCAGAGAGGCTACAGGGTGCGCATGTTTTGCTCACATGGGAGGAACATGGCGCATTTTGCCACATCAGCCTGATTTACAGGTTAAGTGTATGTGGATGAAAGTGACAGATTTGGAGATATCAGCTGTTTCAGAATGAAAAGTAGCGTGTTATCGTGCAGCAGCTTTCCCTTCCTCTCCGACTCCTCGCGCACTGGAGCAATTTGCAGCGAGGTTGGAGGCATTTTACGCACGAACGGCAGCTGCGCTGGCAGCGCTGTCAACGTTCACATGGCTTCACTCGGCCTCAAAACACACAAACACACTTTCACGTCCACTTTGCTCAACACACCAACAGGTTACACACTTGTGGTTTGTTTTACAAGGTGTGGAAAAAGGCTCAATTGTGTGCAACGAGGCTGAGGACACGCGTCCGCTCGCATCGGTGCGTTTTTTGAGTTTTCCCGTCTTACCTGACGATGATGTACATGACCAGCACGTTGCCCACCAGCCCCACCACGCACACGATGGAGTACAGAGCGGTGATAACGATCGCGATGATCACCGGGTTGGTGTCGAGGTCCATGCTGCCGGTCAGTCCGCGCTCCATGATGTCGCACGGCGGCGGCGGCTCCGGGAAGCTCGCGTTCTCGGTGAAGTTCCGGCAGAAGCTGCTGTTGTTGTAAAACAACGGGAGCTGGCTCCGGTGATCCGAGCCGTTCCCGGCGCTCTCCATGGTGCTCGCTCGGTGCGTTTTTGTTTTTGTTTTTTCCTTTTCCTTTCTCTCTCCCCCCTCACCGGCCCGTTTGGGTGTCTGTCTGCGGACTCGGTGCCTCGGTGGGTTGCTGGTCTGTCGGTGGCTCGGAGAGCTTTGAGGCGCGGGACGGAGCGCCGGTAACGTTGACCGTGTTGAAGAATGTGTCGGCTGAGATGGAGGGAGGGCGCACGGCGGCGAGCCTGCACGGGACACAAGCGACGGAGTGAAAATGAATTAATTCGCTCTCGTTCGTCCTTCCTCCCCTCTCCTCTCGCCTTCCTCCCTCCTTTTGCTCACGTTTGTTTACTTCGTTCGTTTCTTCCCTTCCTCACTTCCATCCTTTCCTCTTCCCTTCACTTCCATTCCTTCCTTTGTTCATTCCACCTTTCTTTTCTTCATGTTCTCTTCCCATTCCTTCCTTACTGGTTCCTTTCCTCTTTCCTTTCCTTAATGTCTTTCTTCTGGCCTTTGACCTTTTCTTCCATGATGCCACATGTACCTAAACTGATAAATCACTCTGATGTGTCAAAATGTCTTTTTGCCATATATTCATCCATTCTCTCCTGTTTTCTTTACCTCCAGCCCCCATTTCTTCAGTTCTTCATGCTTTCCTTTCACCTTCCCTTCCTTCCCACTTCTGTTTCATTTCCTCTCCCTTTCCCTTCACATTCATTCTTTTTTTGTATTCAGTCCAGCCGTCTTTTCTTCATTTTCTCTTCCCATTTCTTCCTTCCCTGTTCCTTCCTTCCATCCTTGCAATCCTCTTGTTGCCTTTCTTGAGTGCATCTTTTTGACCTTTAACCTCTCCATATCTGATTTGTCTCCCTCCCTCTTCAGTTCATTTCTTTTCCATATCATCATCCTTTCTTCCCTATTTTCTCCACCTTTTGTTCACTTCATTCTTTCTCTTTCCCTTCCAGTGCTTCCTTTAGTCTTCCTTCGCTTCCTTCTCCTTTTCCCTACATTTTCATTCCTACATCATCTCATCTGAGTTCCTTCTTTCCTTCATCTTCTCTTCCATTTTCTTCTTCTTTCCTTCCATCTCTCTTCGTTCCTTTGCTCTTCCCGGTCTTTTGCCCCATCTGTCTGGTCATTCTTCCTTTTTTTTTTCTATACTTGCATCTCTCCTTTCTCTTATCCATCTCGATCCTTAACTTCTTTGTTTTTCTCTCCACAATTATTCTCTCCTCCTTCCCTTTTTTCATCCCTCTGTTTTCCATATTTTTATACCCTCCAGTCCCCGTCTGTTCTTTATTCTTTTACTTTCTCCTCCTTGTTGCTCTACTTCCATTCTTTTCACCTGTCTTTGCTCATTCCTTCCTCTCCTTCATCTTCTTCTCTCGTTCCTTTCTCCCATCCATCTGGCCGTTCTTCCTGTTTTTGCATCTTTTCTTCACTTCCACCTCTCCTTTCTCTCATCAGTCTCCATCTTTTCCTTCTTTGTCTCTTCATAATCCCTCTCTTCTTCAATTCCTTGCCCTTTGCTCACCCTCATTCTTTCTTCTGTTTTCCCAATTTTCTTCCTTTGTTCCATGTTTTCTATACTTCCACTGCTCCTTTTGTTTACATGTTCTTCATTTTCTTCCCTTTTTCCTTTCCTCCAACCTTGTTTCCATCTTTTTTACATTTTCTTTTCTATCCTTTTCCTGACACTTCCATTTTCACCTGGACTCATCTTTGCTCGATCCCTCCTTCCTTCATTCTTTCCTTTCTTTCTTTCTGGCCTCTCTCTCTTTTCTGTACTTTCCCCATATATATCTTCATTCTTTTGCTCTCCCCAGCCCTCATCTCCTTTATTTTCTTCCATTCTTTCTGCTTTTGCTCACTTTTATTCAACCGTTCTTTTCCATATTTTCTTCCTTCCACTCCCTCTCCTATACTTCTATTGTATACCTCATGGAAATATATTTCTTGTTCTTTTCTCTGTTCCTTCTTCCAGTTCTTGATTCTGATAGTTTTTCTTGTGTGCGTTTAAATTATACCCTCAGCTTCTCCCTAAAGCAGCACTGTGCAGGAAACACACGGCCACATTTCTTAAACAGGCAATCAGTTAGAAAGTCAGAGTTACCAGATCGTGTACAAGCTGTTGGACAATAAAACACAGCGACAGCAACACGTAGTCTGAGAAACATTTGAGGACACTAATGGAGGACTCCAGGGATTATCCGTCAAGTCGCCCATGCATGTACACGTAAAGCTTTGATGGGGCTTCTCACTTCTGATTCCTGTTTTCTCTGCTCTATTCTAATGAGTGGAGCCAAGCAAGGGAATGTAGCGCGGCGTAATCCAATAGGGATTGATTTTAATCAAGATAATGTCCCTGCTTGTCTCATTACGGTTTCACAGAGGAACGAAATGGGCAAAGATCATTTACTGAACGTGCTGGAGGCTTGCTTTAGAGTGAAACTTTTCAACATCGCTAGCGTTCAAAGTCACTGATGTAATTTTGGTTGTAGCAGTTGCTTTAATCAAGAAAATCCACATAATTAAAGAAAAAAAAACTTTGCTTATTATGTCCGTGAGTTAGCTGAATAAAATGGAGAAACGCTTTGCTGCTACTTCAGTCAAACCTCGTCCAGCTGGAATGTGACAAATTCAACCCAGTCTTCTGCAAATTGTGTTTATTACTTAATCGTTTTCCTGATTGCACTGTGAAGACAAATGGAATTGCTGATTGGATTATGTTAGGAAGCAGAATGTGGATTTGTGGCTAGCTTCACCTCCCTCAGTGTCTATAAAGGAGGTAAAAAACTTAAATACTGCAAGTGTTGACCTCGTGATGAATGAAGACCGTCCATTAATTTATGTCTGCTCATCCAGGGTTGACTCTTGGAGGCAGCAGGTCATTCCAGACATCCCTCTCCTCAGTAATGTTTTCTAGCTCCTTCTAGGGAATCTCAAGGTGTTCCCAGGCCAGATGAGATATGTAGTCACTGGGTCTCCTGCCAGTTAGATGTGCCCCCAAAAACCTCCAAAAGAAAGCACCCTGAAAGTATCCTGATGCCTGAATCCCCTCAGCAACATCATTCCCTCAGATGTCAGAGTTCGTCAACCCATCTGAGTCCAGCCACCCAACGGACGAAACACACTCGCAATCTCATTCTTTCGGTCACTACCCAGTGCTCATGACCACAGGTGAGGGCTGGAGTGAAAGTGACTGGTAAATCAAGAACTTTGTCTTCCATCTCAGCTCTGTCTTGTCCACAACAGTGCAGTACAACTTCCACATTACTGCTGGTAGTGCACAAATCTGTCCACCTCATGCTCCATTTTCCCGTCACTCATGAACAAGACCCTGAGATACTTAAGCTTCTCGCTTGGGGAAGCCACTCATGTCCAACTCAGAGGAAGCAAGCCGCTAGTTCCCAGCAAGTAAACATGACTTTCAGACTTGTAGCTGCTGAATCTCATCCCAGCTGCTTCACACTCTGATGCAAACTGCCCACTAAAGGTCACGAACAGAACAACATCATCTGCAAAAAGTAGAGTTGTGACTGTGAAGGTTCCCAGAATGAGGCTCCCACTTGTGTGATAACTGAAATGCTACATTTAAGTGGGGCATAGGGTTGAAAGGAGGCGGTCGGAGGTGGCGAAAACACAAAGTACAGGACACCAGAGTCCAATGACCTGAATCCTGTCAGTTTTTAAAATCAAATCACATTGGTTGAGGTTCAAGAAAGATCATGATTTTGTAAAACTTCTGTCCCAAGTTTTGGTCTCTAGAGGTTTTCTGTATTTTCCCAGACCATGATCTTTCTCTAACTTTAACCAGATCTGTTGCAGTCACCTGCCTGATCTCAATTATTGAGCTGACCGCAATCAATTTGGCATAATCGTTGGCATCATTTCTATTCCCCTGGATAAATACAGTTGAATGAAAAAAAGTCTTGTTTCTATCAATAACTCCACATTGATTTCCACCATTGCAATCCTTTCCGCTACAATTTAATGGCACCTGCTGTTTTCCTCGAGGTGTTTAACTGCTTTTATTTGATGGACTCAGTTTCTATGAGCATCTGTTGGCATTAACGTTGTGGATTCTGTTGGCAACTTTGGTTCTCAAATGAAACTAAGAACAACAGAGGAGGCGATTTGTCATTATCGCAGGCAAGAGGGGGAAATAGCATAAATGTACAACTGTAACAGAGGCAATACATGAACAGAAAACCCCAGTGTCATTGTTAATTGGAATTATTTGCTTAACAATTAATCGTCAACTAAAATTTAATTGTTGTCACAGTACCAACCTCAACCTGTGAGTCTCTAACCATTTAATAGTAACACCAAGAATCAAATCACTGCTGCAACATTTCTGTACATTTTCTCTGTACTGTATGTTAAAACGTAATCTGCTGCTGCAATTTTTTATCAATTTCAATTCCTAGAATAATTCCAAGTGTTTCTGTTGCTGCCCCTCTGTTTGGTTTCCACATGAAATAAATGCTGCCTTTCAGTTCGGACTTTAAAAGATTTTCCTCTGTAGCTAAAAGCTTTTTTTTTTCTTTTTTTTGAGCTTATGGCTGAGCACCCTTTCGAAAAAGGTCAACATCCACGCTGGCTGTGTTTTGTGCTGATAGGTATTTGATTCATTGGTGCAAGACGGAGACGTGATTCAGCGAGAGCCTCTCCGGTCTGTGTTAGCATAAACAGGGCGCAGATGGAAGTTTTAAAGATAAGCACATATTTGTCAAGTCACTCTAAATATAAGAAAGAAAAGGAGGAGGGGGAAGAAAAAAAGAAAAACTTTAAAAGATGCTCACTTCATTTGTCTAATTCAGATTTCTTTAGGCTTCTCATGCATTTTTACACTTTTGACCTCCATCGTTTGTGTTGGAGTCGTTTCAAGAAGGAGAATAACTGAGCTGCAGTTGCTTTTAAGGAAACATGTCAAATTTGTTTTCTCGCATCATTTTGAGACAGGATTTCACTATTTTTTTACCCAATATTTTTCCACCATGTTCCTTCATATGGAGAGATAACGGGTAACAATACATACGTCTGTCATTTCTCAGGAAAATTTACAGCAAAAACTATGAAATTACAGTGCAGAATGAAGGTTTACTCATTACATACTCATCTTTAGGGGGTTGGAATAATAACGGATGATATTTGATGATAATAAATACTAGTAATATGGATCAGAGTAAAGAAGTACAAAAGGATCATATTTAAAAGATAAAAATGTAGATTATCACCAATAAAATGCTAAAAAGGAATATTTTGAGTGTATTCGACACAGAATTGAGTTGGTTATGTTAATTTTACAAGCTTTTTTGAGATTTCTATAAGAGTTTGTTTAATAAAACTTGACTGAACAGAAACGTACTGAATCAGGCCTCCTTCAGAGAGAGTAAAGATTACAGTGATTAATAATACTTTTGTTTAAAAATACACTAGAAAAACAACCTGAAAGTATAAGATTAAACAGCAAAATCACAATTAGACTAATCTTCCAGTCAGTATGAGCGGTGCCAACTACAAGAATAATTTCCTCTTGTGCTGTTAAGCATCATAAACAAATGATTATTTACAAGGTGAGCCTCTCACTCCTTCCTCTCACAGACACTTAATTAAAGGATTTGAAGAGACACACTGTTGATGTTGCATCCGTTTGTAAAATTCTCACTCTGTAATGTTGTAATTCCTCCGAAGCGACGCCACCCCGTCGCGCATCTCGGGTGAAGTGCTCGGAGACGGGGGGGGGGCTTCATCCTGTTGCCATGGTGAGGATGATCATTACACCTCTGCAGGCGCTACAGGTGGTTGTTAATCCTGCAGTCAGAGCGTTTTGCTTCCTTTAGTGGCACATTAAATTCACAGCACTTTACCTTCCTGCTTAAAAACAAAGATGAAATCTGAAGGTGTAGAGCCAAAGAGATCTAATTATTGCTGTTTGTACAGGCAACTGCAACAAGTGCTTCAGTTTTAGAAATAAAAACAGAAGTCTGTCCTTCACAAGGAGTGAAAGCTAAGCGGAAATGTGGTTTGATATGCTTTAGAAAACTAAATGTTGTGCTCAGCTCTTCATAAGGGGAAAGAAGAGGGGTGGACGGGGTGTTGTGTTGGCTTTAGGGTTTAAGGTTCACACCATTAATGACAGCTCCCATCTCAGTTCCTAACATCTCTCTGCTTTGAAATGATTATTCTTTAAAAGGACAAAACAGGATTTGGTGAAAAACGAGGAAAACAACAAAAGTTTATGGTCAGTTTTTTAAATAATTGAAACCTAAGCTTTCACCAGCAATGAAAATAAATGCATTAAAACTTAAACAAAAAAACGTGAGATTCCTGAAAAGTAGTAGCTGCGCGCAAACATTTTAAAATGAAAAACAGACCAGATTTAAATGCATCCATCTGTTATGCACATTCTTAATTTGTGCTAAAAGTAAAAATATAAACTAGAAATCCTGTAATGTCAACATTTAGCTGAGGTAAAAGGTTTGTTCCCATAAATGTGGTACATCTTTGACTGAACTATGACAGACGTGAAACATGCGGTTTCCATGGCAGCTGATGAAAATATCTGATGTGATGAGCGACGATGCGACTGCAGCATTCCTGAAATTAATGCAGGAAAGCAAAACAAATGCTGTGCTCCTCTTCTTTTGAGATTAAACCGGTACTCTTTTAATTACGCCGTCTTATTGTGCACCACTTCTCTGCAGCCCTTTAACGGCATTTGACCGGAGAATTAGCACCACCAACTGTTTATCTCAGTCAACCAGCTACACAAACGGTCGCAGTTCAGGAATGGAAGGAAGGAAATCGGTTTTCAATGACATTTAAACTGGAGGGAATGTTGGACTGCCGGCAGCTATAGATGAACAGCTACAATCAGAAAGAGGAGTCGTACATTCTCCCCATTTCCTCCACAGTTCAAATGCCCCATCTGACCTCTAAACACTTTCTGCTGCAATAAATTGGACAGAATACAGGCTGGTTCTGTCCACAGGAACTCAGAAAACATAAAACCAGCCAGTGGGTTCCTTTGCGATCCAACCACAGGGTTCCTTCTGATGGAAACATAGCGACCACCTCGGTTCTCGTCATTGTTTTGATGTACTTTAAATAAACTTGTCTCCAAAATTGTAAAGTCACCTCATGAGTCCAGCGGATCCCACACAATGGAAACAGAGAGGCTGAAAGGGCCAATCACAGGGAGCCGATCCTGTCAATATTTGTGCAGAGTTCCTGCAGTGAAGAGGCACTTTATGATCCACTTGGATAGTCAACATAATCTTATGCAGAGACAAGACCTGCAGCTACCCAACAGGACTACATGACCCAGTTAGATGCTTGGACCAACTCAGTGGTTACAAACGAGGAGAACATTTGGAGAACGCACCTTTAAACCTTTTGTGACTGTAAATCCAGACAAGGCAAAGAAGACAGAAGAGTCTTGATGTACCCACGTCTGTTCATTTCTTTCCCCTTCTGAAAACACTGAGCAAGTAGTTTGAGTTCTAAAGCTGCTGTGTTTAACCATATAATCAATTAACTACATACAGTTCATTTATATCCTCTAATGTCTTCGTTTATTTGATGGGAAATACAGACAGAAGAGCCAGACAACCAACAGGTTCCTCATTTCTCTGGAGAACGCTGTTTTTGTGTGTTCACAGTGGGGTTGAAACAACTGATGGATTTAATCGATGACTAAAGTAATTTAGTCATCGATTAGTTGCCTAATAACATTTTTAACTGTAAACGTTCGACCAGTCTGTTCTAGCAGCTACCAAAGTGTTGTGGTAATGAGCCACCGGTGGCTGTAATCTGCCAGTACAGCAAGAGAAGCAGTCAACAGCCAATAGTTGGCTTTGTTTTGTGCCACAACACAATCAATGCATTCAGCGATGTGGCGCAGGCAGCTGGTGAAAGGTCGAAGAAAAAGGAGAAAAGACAAATCAGGAGAGAAAACTTTGCGAACAAAATCATCCAAAGTGTGGGAGAACTTCACACTGAATCTACAACAAAAGATGAGTGACCTGCAAACTTTGCAAAAACTATTTTACTTAAACAATTTTACCTCATTTTTTGTGTTTGATGCTTTGACTTGAAAAAGCTTTACAGGTAGATATGAAGCTCATCGTGTTCCTTCTGATCTGAGCCGTGTTTACAGAAACTAGTTCAATAAAATGCTGTAATGCACAATTGTCTTGCGTTTCTTTTTCTTCTTTAAAACATGTTCTTAATAACTTACGTGGATAAATAATGCCTAAACAAAACAGTTTGTACAATTAATCGATTAATCGTAAAAATATTCGACAGATTAATCAATTATCAGAATAATCGTTAGTCACCAGTTCACAGTTGAATTACATCTACATGTTTTCCGTGTAGTTTCAGGAGGAAGCATAAATGTGAGTTATGAACAAGCCCCAAATAGTTCAAACTGGCCACAGACGACTGTGGAGGGCACAGCCGCCCTCCGACTGGTTTCTGTTACTAAACACTGAAACAGACACATGCATCACCGGCTTGCCAGAAGTTCTCCGTGAGCTGTGCTTCATCAGGCATCTTCTTACGATACTCAAGACTCACATCTATTTATACAAGACAAATATTTATTCATTCTAGTTGGCTTCACCTATCTGTCATATTGAATGTGATGAACTAAGCCTCATCCGGGGGAAGTTTATGTAACCATCTTGAGGCATGTGCACGCTGCGTGGTTACGCTGATGTTATCTCCACTGAGCGGCGAGTTCAGCTCTCAGAACAAAGGCTCAAATTAAAGTATGTTTGTTGTAAGCAACGACAAAAGGCATCAGAGTGGATGTTTAGCGAGCAGAAGATTTTCCTTTTGTGTCAGGAGTCGAGCAGACAGCGCTGACAGGCAGACAGAAGCTTTTCAGATCAAGACAAATGAATTCAGCTCTAAATGCTTATTAGCGGTGTTTATCAGCTATTTAAAAACTCAACAATCAGCATAACAGAGGCTCATCTGTGACCAAAAAGTGGGTCAAAAACTGCATTTTGATTTAGTAGGTCAAAAGGAAAAGAATTGAAAATCGTGATTGCGTCTGACAAAGGACGGCCGTCATCACAACATGTGAACAAGGGAAGCATGTGAATACAGTTTCCAGCATTTATATGGCAGCACATTCAGAAAAAAAAAAAACACAAAAGGATAAAACCGTTTTCATGCTTCATGTATTGCAATCTAACCAAATAAATAGAATTAACTGTTTTCAGCTATGTGATATCATACTGTTGCAGGTGAAATCACTCTTTACTGCCTTATCATTATCATTTTATGGCTTTAAAATGAAATATAGATTAATATATACAAGATATTTCAACTTAAAGACATGCAGAGGAAACGCAGTCAACAGAAAAGTCTGCATTATGTTAATGCCAGCACAGAAACTGCAGTTAGATTAGGGAAAGATCATGTTTATTGCAGATGCAATAACTAGGCAGGCAGAACAGATGTCCTTATTTTTTTTATTTTAACTCCAAGTAGTGTAGACTTTCCTCTGTGGATGCACACAGCCACAGCTCCAGCCAGTGAGCCAAATTAGTCAGCTTGTATGCAAAACAAAAGGGCAAGAAAAGCCAGAAATGCTGGCAGGGCGCATAAAGATTATTGTTGTGAGTGTACAGTAATAACTGAAGGCGATCCAGATGAGCTCTGGGATTTTTAGCATCTCCTCTCCTCTCTAATCTGGATAATGAATAACGCTGGACAATTAGGCTGCAGCGTTTGGAGAGAGTTTTGTTGAGACACGAAAACTTTACAAAACTGAAGTTTGAAAAGTAAAGGAGTTGTGGTGCCACCTGAGTGCTGTAACTGGGGGTTTGACAGATGTTGACGATTGCAGTTTAGAGCTGGAAGCCATTTTTGTAGTTCCATCCATCCATTATCTATACACCGTTTAATCCTCACTAGGGTCATGGGGTGACTGGAGTCTATCCCAGCTGACTTAGGGCGAATGCAGGGGACACCCTGGACAGGTCACCAGTCTATCACAGGGCTACACTTAGAGACAGACAACCAAGTACACTCACATTCACACCTACAGACAATTTAGAATCACCAATTAACCTCAGCATGTTTTTGGACTGTGTGGGAGGAAGCCGGAGAGAACTCACGCTGAACGGGGAGAACATGTAAACTCCACACAGAAAGATCCCGGGTGTCCTAACCGGGACGCGAACCGGCGACCTTCTAGCTGGAAGGCAACAGTGCCAATCACTGAGCCACCTTGCAGCCCCCGCAACCGAATTAATAATGAGCAAAGAAAATCAACCTTTAAAAAAACAAGTATTCACAAAAATCCTCAGTTTGTAGATTACGTGTGTTTCTGAAAATATTCAAGGCAAGAAATCAGCTTTGCAGTTGTTAAATGTGTTCTCATTTTAAACTAACAACGATTAAAAGTTTTACAAAAGTTTTGCTCCACACACCTCCTTTGCATAAAATAGCAGAGCCCTCTACTTTATTCAAATGACGATCCATCTGTTGAGACACGATGCTGCCAGAAACCATTGCGGGGCGTTTCACATAGACAAGCAATGGGAAGAGCTGAAGTGACGGATCCTTGTTGCTGCGAGGCAACGGTGTTAACCACTGCATCCACCTTGCAGCCCATTTATGTAGTTTTGTTTGCAAAAGCAATTTAACTACATCAAAATTAAGCTCATTTTTATTCTTCCAGATCACCTTTCACACTCGAGATAAAGAGAAGGGCAACCAAATGCTGATTTTTCTTTTTTTTTACGACCAAGGCCAGGTGGTCACAAATGCCCTCAAAATCCTTGGTTCGTTTCCCAGCAACATTTACTGCATCTCGTTTTTCTGTAATAATCAAATAAGAAAACCCCACAGTTCATCATCCCACTCAGTCCCACCCACACCACTTGTCTCATCGCACCAAATGTAATTATCTTAATCAGGTACACTCGATCTTTTCTGTTACATCTTACAAATACGATTTTTCTGCGTGCATTTCCGTAAAAGGCTGAGCTGAAATTAGAAGCAGTCGTCTCATCGTTGATATTCACTGAGTGTAAAAAGGATGCCCACTGTTTAAAACATTAACTATGAAGCCGTTTCCATGTTAAAAGAATCTCTTAGCTGCAGTGATTAGATCTGAACTGGAAATTGTCTTCTAATCAGGTTAATTTCAGTTCACAGGAACTTGAAGTGAAGCCGTGTTGATCCGTCATGTTCTGTCTCTGTATTGACGAAGAGGAAATTCACTAAAATGAGTCCTTCCCTTGAAGTTAAAGTCCTTTCGGAAGCTGTTTGCGTCTCACTACTCCTCCCTCTGCTTCAACAGATTTATGGATTGTCACTTTGATGGAATATATTACCCTCCTTAAATGGAGGACGACAAAACATTTTGACATTGATCGACACTGATGGCGTGGAAAGCACTACGAGCGAGGCTTTGATAGAACAATGTGAAAGCAAGAGGGAGGAGCGGCGAACGCTCAAAGGTGAATCACGAATCAAACGATATGCATCATCTAAATGGCTTCCAGAAACACTAATTTTAGTCGAGGAATCGCCAACGTCATAACTCATCCTGAAGGAAGCAGGAATGTCTGTTCTAAGTTTGTACCGACCCGTCTGCTAGCCGTAGAGATATTTCACAGGACTCTGACCTGCTGGTGGCGCCAGACGAAGGGGAAGCCAGGCGATCAATAAAGTCTGAAAGCTTAATCGGCCAAATCCCCAATCTTCACATTCACAGAATCAGACTTTGAGGATTTACGGTTGTCTCTGTGTCGAATGGTCAAGTGCATGAAGGTTCTCTTGCCAACAGCGTCTCCATAACTGGGTTCCTCTACAACTGAAATGTACTCTCATCTACATTTTGGAAGAAAACAATTTTCCATCCATCATCTATACACCCTGGACAGGTCACCAGTCTATCACAGGGCTACACTTAGAGACTGACAACCAAGCACACTCACATTCACACCTACGTGGGAGGAAGCCGGAGAGAACCCGAACCCTGAACGGGGAGAACATGCAAACTCCACGCAGAAAGATCCTGGGTGACCTCACAGGGACGCGAACCAGCGACTGTTACGGCCCAAAGAAGGCACCAACATATTTAAAAAGGAGACACAGGGAACCTGGGTATTTCAACTTTCATTTGTTTATTTTTTTTCCAAACGATTTGAAAGAAAAATGAATGTCCGCCCAATCTCCCCGTGCCCAAAAAAACCAAAAAAACAACCAAAGTCAAGTTAAAGGTGGACCCGGCAGGTTGGCCAAACAAAACAAAAAGATGTGGCACCGGGCCAACCCTATACAGGGCCGTCGAAGCCGGTGCCAACACCGAACTAAAAGAAATCCCACCAACCTATTGTCCAAGAAACGAAAACTGGCCGGCCGATCCCGCCGAGTCAAACAGTCTAAAAACCAAAAGGAAGAGATGCCAGGCCGGCATCAGCCAGGCTGCCAACGTGGCAGTTGGTCTGCGAGGGCGCGCACGGTCCGAGGCGCGCCGCAGCTAGGAGGAGCCGGTAGGTGAGATGATTGGGAGGCAGGAGCAAGAAGCGAGAACAGAAATCCAGCCTATTTATAGGCGGAGCAGTGGCTCTATCAATTACCGGAAAAAAACTGAACTAAACATGCTCCAATAACACAAAACGAGGGGAAAATATGCAAAACTAAAGAAAGGGTAAAAAATGTGCCCCCAGCACATAACAGCGACCTTCTAGCTGCGAGGCAACGGTGCTCCCCAGACACCAATTTTGTTGTGAAATATTATTGCTTTTTAAGGAGGAAAAGCTCTTATTTTGAAGGAAAGTCTCCGTAAGCAGGCAAGTCAGTTGAAGACTTTGACCCTGGACTATTATTCTTAGATTTAAGTTTAATTTTTAGTCATTTACTTTTGGTTTTAGCTCACTGTTTGGGTAGATGGTTTGGTTTAGGCACCAAAATTAGAAACTTAGATGAAGGAATACGTCACCATTTGGTTAACACTTTAATTAATACTTGTAAGAAGCTTGGTTAAGCTTTGGCACCAACATTGCTTAGTTAGGTTTTGAAAAATATCATGGTTTGGGCTAAAAAAACAACAACAAAAAAAAACCAACCCTTTAACTAAGTGTTTCCTTCATGTTCTGGTTTACCAGGGTGACGAATCCCACCCCATTTAGTATAATTGGTTGGCTGAAGATATAAAATATGTAAATCTGTACTCTGGCAGAAACCACGCGTCCCTGAACACTTCACCGAGAATGAAGTCTACTGGTACAGAAACACTTTGACTTTGCCTGGGGGAATTATCCACAGTGATATTAAACAGGGGGTTACAGGGGCAAGCCCAGAAATGTTAAACACAACTGTAAACAAGCAAGCATGGACGAATAAGCGATTAATCCCGATGTGACACGAATATAGAAGTTTACATGCAAAGTATAAACACAGTCGTGGTTCAAAGCCAGAACTGTGTGTTGCTGCTTGTATTATGATGGAATGATGATAAATTACAAATACGCCTTTACTTAAGCGACCCGGCCAAGAAGAAGCTAAAAAAAATAAAGTTTAAAATGTTTTGGCGTCGGCTGCAAAGTGTGGTCTCATTCCCATTTATAACAATTCAAGCTCCTTCAGCCTCAGTCAAAAGGTTAAATCTGTCGGGATTTAAGGCTTAATGGGCCGACTGGAGCATCCTCTGGTGACCAGGAATGACCAACAAGATCCTCTTCTCATCCCTCTGGCGTGGATAAAACCTACACTCCAAACACAATAGCAGTAGCTTTAACACCTCCAGTTTCTGCATCTCCTCTCTCACAAGCAGCCTCATGGAAGATTTGTGCCAAACATCAAAAATAAGCCACAGTCATAATCCTGCTTTCATCGTTTCCCGACATCGCATTGCTAGCGTCACACGCAGGAACACCACCTCACAAATGCTTTTAGCGAGTGTAAACAAAACGACATCCAGGTACTTATTTGTTCCCAGCAGGAAGCAGCCGACATCAGCCTGTGTACAGTCTTTGTCTTTCTCTGGAGTAAATGTTGTCAAATACAGCGAGGATTGCCGGAGGAGCGACCGGAGGGTTACGAGCTGCTCTTCGTCTTCTTTCCGTAAGAGTAGTGCTTACAGTATTAAAAAAAATAAATCCAGCAAAAATGAAGAAAGACAGGCTTTTTTCTTCTTTCCTGTTCACCCCCTTTGTTCAAAACAGCTCGACTATTCATCTTAATACAGTTCTATTCATTTGCAATTGAATTCAGTTTCAATTTCAGCTCACCTCAAAACGCAAATTGTTTAATTCTATTCGATTAAACCTCCATTTTATCCCATTACAGGGTTTTTCCTCTTTCAGACTGGGGCTCTGGGGACATTCGCTGCATCCTGAACAGGCTATAAAAGCCCCTGAGGCAAATTGTGGTTTTTAATTTGTGGGCTATATGAAAAGAAAATAAACCGGCTCCAACTCAGCTCGCTTTAGGGCATCTGTTTGCAACCACATGTTGTCTTGGCAGGTTTTTTTTTCCCACTGACCCCAAGTGGACTTAATTATAATATAAAAGTATAATTACCCATATTGATATGAAGTCAGGCAGACGAAGGACTTGGTTGCTATTGAAGAGATAAGTGTCTGTTTCTTGCCGATACGGACACTTTATTTACATTTAAAGCACATATTGCTCCTTCAAAAAGCTATCCAGTAGCTGCTGACCACTAGAGCTGCTACGGAGCACACTTTCAAAGAGAGTCCCTGGGTTCTTTGAATCGTGTGCTCTACAGATAAGCTGTACTCAAAGATGGAGTTCTCTCACTGGCTGCATTTCCACTCAAGAACTGGATGTCAAATCGTTTCCTTCAGGTGAAATTCAGATAAAACAGATACAGCCGTGACTCGATAATCCGACACTAAATGTAAAACCTTCTTTTATGTCGGATAGCAAAGCTGTCGGATTGTCAAGATGGAGGTCCAGATACAAGGAGGGTTTGATGCTTGAAGGGTCATGTGTTGTTAATATTCATTGTTCATAGCTGTTATAATAACTAGTAGGGCTGGTCTGAACAGCACTTTCTGGGTTCAATTAATGATGAATATCAGAATATTCAGTGTGGTCGAGGGGCCACTTCCACCCGGTTGGAGCGTTCCAACCGGGTGGAAGTGGCCGGAACACACAGGCAGTACTTGGCTGCTGATGCCATTTTAGGTTAGTGGTCACACTTCTGTTTCCACCATCGCCGCCGCCACCATCCGTGTTTACTTTCGTAAAAACGGAGCACGCTCACTGCGTGTGACGTCGTCGTGTCCTCTTCTGCACATGCGGGACACTTTTGGGTCGTATGAAGTTCACACAGCAGATCACATACAAGTCGTGTTTAATTGGAAATGTGAAGGAACTCGCAAAAAAATCAGATTTCAAAAAAAACTCTGAATTGCGCATTAAGTCCTGCAGTCTGAACGCAGCCAATCTGTTGGATTGTTCAGTCAGATAATACGCCGTTATCCTGATTTGTGACATTAACTGTCATGTTGGAGTCGGAATCCAAGGCTGTCGGTAGGTTAAGGCTGTTTAATGGGTTCCGTTTGTTTTTCCTAAAAACCTGTCGATAGCAAGGTTTTGAATTGTTAAGGGTCAGATTATTGAGTCACGACTGTATTCTCATTATTGGATGACAGTACATTGGAAAACCTGTTCTGTCATCAGCTGGTTCTCTTTTAGATCGTGTTAAACCTGTAGTCAAGAATCTCAGAGTTCAATAGTAAGTTTGTGTTCTAAATTCAGACTAATTTAACTTTTAAAGACAACAGGGACCATTTTAGACGCTTTCATTTCATCACGCTTGGATTACTGTAACACTGTTTACGTGCCTGAACCAGAAAGTTATCGATCAAATCCAAAAAGTAGCCAGAACCAGAAACATGAGCACACGGCTCCTGTTTCAGTCTGCTTTTTATGCCACATGTTATGTTTTTATCCGTCTCTTAAATTCAGATGATTTTATACCTGTCTGTTTTATTTTGCTGCCCTGGGAAGTGTTCAATAAATTACATGCAGCATCGTGGCACAACATTGTAAACACAAGAATCCACAGGGTGTCACATGCTCGCTTGTCTAAATGCTCTCATGCTGGGTTCAGACGACATGTGCATTATTTTCGTATGATAACGTGGTCAGTGTGTCACAGCAGGTCATCATAAAGTCATATGTTCCTGCCATGACTCGGCTGAAGTGACTGCAGATTGGTTACCAACCAATCACAGCGTGTCGTCTTTTACAAACTGCACAACGTTATCAAGAAGGAAGTCTAGAACGTAAATAACAGCATGAATGATATCAGATGCCTTGTGTGAAGATAAATGAGGATGGGCTGCACCAAGAGGATAGATGGGACGTCTGCGTTTGGGCTCCTACTGGTCGCCGACTTGTTGTGGAAGTTGTCACATGAAGATGAATGAAATTCTGACATGCTATACATTTCATTGGGCTGTTATGAGGCGCCAGAGATTTGGAATCAGCCGTCTTCAACTACGAAGGCTTTCAAGCCAGATTGTTTTCATGTAATCTGAATTGAACATCAACTACTGACAGGACTAATGGACACAAAGACCAGGACAGTCAACATTCATTTTTTTTTAGTGGACTGAGTAATCCTCAAAAACATCTGGTGGTTACGTCTACTGCACTCTAAAACGCAATTGAAGGGACCTTAATCAGAGGTTTGGCTGCAAGATAAAATGTCTAATTTACGGGTTTAGATTTTTTAAAAATTAGGGTGCCAACATTATTTCGATAGGTTGAGCCGACATGATATTGGTAATTGTATCCACTTATTATATGTAATTTACACTCAAATTTCTGCATTAGATGATTAGAAATGACACTCAAGTTGAGGCAACCTCATGAAAATCGGGTTGATAAGCTGATCCCAGAGGAAATGAAAAAACACCTTCGATTACAGAACAAAAGTGAGCTCCTCCAACTTGTTGGTTGAATGTAATTTCATTTTCTAGCTCATCAAAACTGACGCAAATGCAGTTTTTTTGTCATTGAGCCAACACATTTAAAACATGAGCCTGAATGACTTTGTGCTTTGAAAAATAGCAGAAAGCCATAATGCTTTTCACTCTTTTCTTCTGTCTCTAAACAAATGACACGTTATTGTAACCCAAAGGCTGTGAAATGCAAAGTGTGTTGTGACACAAGACTGTGATTTAGAGCTCCTCTCTAAATTGCTCGGTTGAAAGAACAGAGACAAATGGTCACCTTGAAGTTCCTCCATGGTTTCGCCTTGTCATTAAACTGCACATACTGTAAGTGTCATTGTGCTGCAGCTCTCCCTCTCTGATGTAATTGCCCTCCTGATAAAAACCGGTTCCCTTGACAAATGTATTGAATTTCACTCTGAGAGACTGCCTTTAGTTATTTTATTTTTTGTTTGCCACACTCAAATGAAAACATATTGAATTAATGAAATTTAAATTGCATCCGTTTGCTCTTTTATCCACTGCTCGGATGGCTCTCCGGAGAGACGAGAGCAGCGGTTGGACGGAGCTTTATTGTTAACATTTATTATAATAGAACTCTAAAACGGGACCGAACGCAAAAAAAAAATGACCAAAATTAAAGCAAGAATAATCACTTTGTGTGAACTCGCTGCAGTTGGTGGTCTTCACAGGGAAAAAGAGAGGCAGCGGTAACAATGATAAACTGAAGCTGAAGGGAAATTTGAGGTTCGCAACCTTTATAACTCTCTCCCCTGAAGTTAAACGAATGAAATAAATAACAAAAAGGGGGAAACAAACAGCTATTTCTGTCATATTTTCTGTGACGTTTTGGCACATGGCGGAGGCAGGAGTGTGAAAAATTACATCAACGAGCTTTTGCACACTGTTTTGTTCGGCAAATGTGTCCTTTGTTGTGAAAGAAGCTGTCTGAATCAGTTCACCAGGAAATGGCTGTGCAGCAGCCTCGAGGTGCAAACGCGATGACGGCACCGTCTTTTAAGGCCCTCTGGCGTCGTGTGTGCAGGTATTGTGACCTTGTGTCACTATTACGGCAACACACTTTCGGAGCCCTCTTTCTCAATGTGACAGTTTTGACAGTGGCTACGGGCGATTGTTCAATTTTAATTAATTCACATATCAATGTCACATGTGACTGCGTTTTGAGCACCGAGCGAGCATCACCGGGCCTGTCAGTCTTCTGCAATTAGCCCCCTTCTGCATAACAATGAACTATTTAGCAATCAGTTCTTGGTTTAGCTCAGACTGTGAAGAGCACAGACAAATAAAATGAGCCCAAACATGTCTCCTAAAATTATGTGCATTTGCAAACACATTAAAGACTGAACCCAACTTCAAACTATTTGCATTTTATTAAGTAGCGCAAGCAGTGAGAAGTTGGTGTTGTAGGTTAAATGGAACGGTTGGATCGGTGGAAATATGAACCAGAACCCCAGGATCTGAGAGGCGTCAGCGCTACCACACATGCAGACAGAACAAAGTGGAGCTGAGTGACGGGAGAGCTGGCTTTAAGCTCTGCATGCTGATGAGCAGCAGGTGACTTGGTTTTAGCGCAATCAGGAACATGTGAGCAGGCTGATGCAATCTGAGGGCGGGAAGAAAAAAAAGAAAAGAAAAAAAGTGGATAAAACGTGCATGTTGCATTCACACATTATGTATGATTCAATGGAGCGCTAAAATCTTATATTCTTTTTAAGCACGATGAATGTTTTGCAGGCAGCCACAAAGCCACTTTTTGGTTAATCTACAAACGGAGGATATTTGTGAAAACTTGATTTTCTTTGCTCATAATTAATTCGGTTACTCAACCTTTTTCACCTGCTGATGAGTTAAAGATGAAAGACTGTGATTAAAGTTCTGAACAGATGGTGGTGATAGTTTATAATTATGGTAATTTATTCTCTCTTGAAAGCCCCTGAATAACACTTCTCACATGAAAATCAAGTTGTTTTTTTTACCTTTTTAACATGTTCATGTGATGTTTTAAGAAAGGCAGAAGACACATCATGAGCTAAATAAGCGGTCGACATCCCAGCTGAGCATTTCCACCTTTTAAAGTTTACCGATGACATTCTTAAACACTCCTTCTCCTTAGGGAACCGAACAATTAAGACTAAATTACTCCAACATTACAACCTGCAAACAGTGCAGCGTAGAGGGTTTTTACAGTATTTGAGAGTTGTAGGTGAGCTGGTGTGCTCGAGCCGCAGTGAACAGTGAAAGGGTGCATCGAGAGAAAGGCAGAGACTTCATAGATTCACTGAATTTTAAAGAAGGCAGCCATGTCGAGTTATGTCTAATGCTACATGTCCACAGGAGCTTTTTTTTTTTATTAGTGAGGCATTTCACTGCTTCCCTGTATTTGAATGGAATCACCACCTACACTCACTAAAAGAATAAATAATAATAAGAAGAAGAAGAATACATTTTATTTGTATAGCGCTTTTCAAAAACTCAAAGACGCTTTACAGGATAAAAGAACAATAAAAGCGACTAACACAAATGCAGACTACGCAAAAATACAAGCAAGCAGATAAAAACAACACAAGATATCAATATGAAGGTTTAAGTGAGCAAAGCAGAGCGAAACAGGCGAGTTTTTAGTTTGGATTTGAAAATTACTGGGTCTGTGGTGTCATGGATATGTTGTGGGAGAGAGTGGATGGCGACGGATTGGATGACATTTCACTCTATAGCTCTTTGCTATTGGGTTTTAGATCGCACCGACATGGCAGCTCGCTCCGAAACTTGGTCTTTTATTACTAATACAATTTGGCCAAATTAATAATGAGTAAAGAAAAGAAAATCAAGCTTTAAAAAAAAAAACAAGTATTCACAAATATCCTCAGTTTGTAGATTACGTGTGTTTCTGAAAATATTCAAGGCAAGAAATCAGCTTTGCAGTTGTTAAACGTGTTCTCATTTTAAATTAACAACAATTAAAAGTTTTACAAAAGTTTTGCTCAACACACCTCCTTTACATAAAATAGCAGAGCCCTCTACTTTATTCAAATGACGATCCATCTGTTGAAACACGATGCTGCCAGAAACCATTGCGGGGCATTTCACATAGACAAGCAGTGGGAAGAGCTGAAGTGACGGATCCTGTGGACAGATTAAGCCAAAAACAGATTAATTTAATGGAAAAATGTGTAACTTTGATAGAAGGAGATGAGTTTTTAGGGGGTTAATCAACGAGGGATTTCAACTTTTGCATTCAGCTGGGAAAGCCCCAACCCCCCCACGACCCTAATGAGGATTAAGCTGTGTATAGATAATGGATGGATGGATTCAGCTGTGCCACTCTTGGGGCCTCACGGGTTGTTTAGGCAATTTATCGTCCATCGCTTGCTTGCATTCATGTGAACAGAAGCAGTGAGCATAAAGGTGTTTTAAAGGAGTCCATATTACTTTTTATAAATCTAGAATTTTAATTATTTTGCTGCACTGTTGTCTGTTTTGTGCTGTGATTTTGTGTATCTGCTGTCGTTACTGCTCTCCCCCTCTCGTCCCTGCTGCCTGGTTCCACACCTGCACTCAATCCTGCACTCAAGCTCACCTGATCCCTGTTCTCTAATCATTTCCTGCAGTATAAGACACCAGTTCTCCTGCCACTTCTTGCCAGACTCACTGCCGCTGCCTGGAGCTAAATGGATCGATTCTAGCGAAAAAAAAAAAAAAAAAAATTCTGTGCCCTGGTCAGCTCGTGCTCGCGGTTTCTTTGTGCCACATTTTACAAAGCTTCCAGCCAGCCATCAATTCCACATTTCCCCTGATGAATCTTTTTTTGCTGAACTCCTGCCTCAGTTTCTGCTTCTGGGTCCGGTTCTGCACTCTAATTGCTATTTACAAAGCTGAAAAATTGCATTCCTCCCTCAATTTTTCTGACCCTTTTTTTTGCACTAAAGCTTGTGGCTCACATCCCAAAGTACCTAAACGGGACATCACTAACATAAATTAATTGATGGATGGATGGAGAGGACAGAAAGCGACGGAGCAGCAGCAGATATCTGTTGATCACAATAAGCAAAGCAGAACTTGTTGCACTCGTTCTTCTGACACTGTTGCATAGTCTTACACCATCTCTCCGTTCCTTTATTCATTCATCTCTGTCACCAGCATCATCTAATATTCCCTCTCTTACCTCACCCGTCCTCCTCTGTATTCATGCCAACGCTGAGTCGAGGTGCTTTTATGCTTTTCAGTATTCGCCGCAGCCTCCTTGCTTTTCATCTTTTTTATGCCCAGACTTGAGTGAAATCAAACATGCAAAACGGGGAGGATGAGTAATATCTCCATTTACAGGTAGAAGAAGAGGACGCGGACAGGCAAATGTGAGCGAGCGTCACTCGCTGTGCCTTTATTAGAGGACACCCAGTCTGACTCAGCAGTAGTGGGACACTTTCAAATCCTTGCCGAGGCTTGAAAGCATCCTTTGAACCTCTCTAACACAAAAGAGTTGAATGAAATCACCACTTGAAAATAAATTTTACTATAAAATGCCGTAGAGCCAACAAACCATTTTAAAACTTTATCCTTCTAACAAAGAGCTTTGTGGGTTGATCCATGAATGTTTAAAGACAACTGGACACAGTGGTGGAAGACGATGCCCTGATGCTTTCAGTAAAAACTGCAGAATTGTCATTCTGGGTCACAGCTTGAACGCTGGAGTCCTTCTGCGGCTTACAGCCCAAAACACAGGGGTGGTGCAAAAATGCATTTCACTCCCAGCAAACACTTTTTCTCCAAATTTGTCTGATACTTTTTTACATGTAGTAGGGGTGTCGTGCATTTCACAGTTTTACAGCCATCTTCAGCTCAATCTCATTTAGTTTACATAGAAAAACCTTGCTGTCATTAATTTTGACTATTGAATTCGTCCCAGAACTATGCCTCTTATTTTCAGTGCTGTGAAAACACAGCTTAGCTTATCTGACATTCAATCATTTGTGTCTTAATAAGCTTTTGTATTGAAATTACTTAGCATTATATACTGTGTATGTGGACTTCTGCTGTTTATAATAGAGGAAGTGTACAAGATGTTTTTTAACATGTTTCACATAAATCATGTTTGTGAAACCGGAACATTATGAGTGAAAGGTCATGTGTTCTTGATTAAAAATTTAAAATAAGGTTATAAAAACGTGGAGAAAATCTGCTTGTATTTTTTTTTTCTCCCCCTTATAATGGATCTACTGATTGTACTGAAATCTCAGACTGACGGACGTAAACAGACACATTTAGATCAGAAATTACAGATACGTGATTGTCATGATGGTAATGGACTGCACTTATATAGTGTTTTTCTACCTTTAGCGGCACTCAAAGCGCTTTACAGTGTTTTCTCATTCACCCATTCACACACAATGGGGCTGCAAGGTGGCGCAGTTGGTAGCACTGTTGCCTCGCACCAAGAAGGTTGTCTCCATGTTCTCCCAGTGCAGCATGGGTTCTCTCCGGGTTCTCTGGCTTCCTCCCACAAGGTCCAAAAACATGTTGAGGTTAATTGGTGATTCTAAATTGTGAATGTGAGTGTGCTTGGTTGTCTGTCTCCAAGTGTAGCCCTGTGATGGACTTCGCCCTAAGTTGACTGGGATAGGCTCCAGCCCCCCCCGCGACCCTAATGAGGATTAAGCAGTGTATAGATAATGGATGGATGGACACACACAATGCCAACATAAACACACCGGAGAGGTGTGCTACGAAGCAAGTTTGATAAAGCCAGGCTTTCTTTGGGTTAGCTGACTCAACAAAACCTAAACCCCAACAAGAGATAATAGAAAGTGTAGTTATTAACTTTTAAACCAAGGTTTTCTTCATCAGTTTTCATAAAAAAGGAGCATTTCATGTGTTTCCATTGGACAAATGGACAAAAGGCATGCTTCCTGCTGCAGGAGAGGAGCAGGCTGTTGTAGCAGAGAGCTTTAAGGAATATCAAAATGTGTTGCATTAAAAAGTGATGTTACTGCACATAGCTCAAGAGAGGAAGAATAGTTAATCATGTAAATATATTTCACTGCTCAGTGTGCTCACGATGCAGCAGCTGATTTCTGATGTGACAGCTGCACATTGGAGCTCTTCAACTTTAAACTTCATATATTTAAATGTCACATTAAAGTGCATTGATGGCCGTCACAGTCGCATAATGACGAATACGTTGAAATCACTTTTGTTTTCATCCAAATCAAAGTTAGGGGTGGACAGCGACGTAAATCCCAAATTGTTTAAGCTCAGCGTTCCACACTAACTCATTAATCTTGCTTAGCAGCTCAACCCTCAGATCAATATGTTTGTTTGTATTAAGTGTTCATTTGGAAGTAACACCAAGAGGCAGTCATTACTTCAGAACTTATTAAACTACCGGACTGTTTAACAATACAAAACTGCCACTGGATTTAGTTCAAAGCACAGTGGTTTGTTTAGTTCTCAAAATACACAGTTTAGAAAATAGGCTTTGTCCTTCTTGCAGGCTCTAAGCCTCCTCTAAAGTGTTCATCATCTCCAGTCTGACCTTCACCCCTTCATAATCTCCTCATTCTTTCAGTTTCTCTCATTTCTCACTGCAGCTCTGCCACGCTTTTGATGCCTGCCTGTTATTCACTCACAGCGATGAACCCGGTGACAGAGCTTCAAACAGCAAAGACACACCAGCCTGCCCACACACACCAATCCAGACCTCCATCCAGCGTCTGTATCATGTTATTCTCCACACAGACGTGTTATTGTTGTCATCTCATTGTCGCTGTAAATTTTGTTATCGTGTGAAATGGAAAATCTCTGGTTAGCGTCCGACACGTCTGGCATCCACGCTCATTTTATCACGCTCGACGCTTCTTGGTATCCGACTTCTTCACAGCTCCAGACACACCCACACACACAATCCTGGCTTCGCAGTCATTCTGCAATCCATCAGTTTTTACAGTTTAACGCCACTTAATGACTTTTAATTAATAACCTTTAGGAGAATTTGTGTCTTCCTCCCCAGACGTGACGCTCGCTGTCCGCAGAGCAGGAAGGACGCTGCTAATTAATATCAGCTTAATATGAGCTCATCATTCCATTAATTCAGTTTAATGTTGGAGTTGTCAGCAGGAATTGGTGGACGGTGGCTGCACATCTCGCAGACCTCGGAGGGATTTCATGATTTAACAGCGTTGTCAGAACAAACCGGCTCCTCGGTGAGCCCTCTTGCCAAGATCTGGCCTTTAACTTTATTTATATTGTGATGTACAACAGCTTTGTCCAAAGTCTTCCCAAAGTGATTTTCTACCTCTCCAGACCATTGTGTTGTAGATTGAAGAAAGAAAAGCTTGTGACGGGTAAATACAGTCGGAAAGAACAAACTCGTAAAACCAATTTGTACAGCTTGAGGTGGCACAAAGGAGGAAAATACCTCAGTTCAGCTAATTTATTATTGGAAAACTGTCCTGCTCACCTGGACCAATAAGATAATGGAACTGAGTGGCAGGCGGGCAGCTTGGCAGCCATTTCCACACCAAGAGTAATCAGATTACTGCCTTTGTAAATTAGTAGAAATAATGTTTGTTGTTTAAATAAGCCTTTCTAATAAAGTCTAAACAGACGGCCTTCACAACCAGCAGATGTCAACAAACCATTTCATGTTTTTACAGCATTTACAACACGTTTTTGTATTACATTTATTGAGTTCAAATACAATGTGTTCTGTACCAAAGCTTTTAAAATCTTTCCTTTCTATTCTCTCTGTGTGGCAGCTATAGTATGGTTAAGACAAGGGATTGAAAAAGACATCGCTATGGTTACATTGGGGCCAGTACAGAACCTTGGTGGTTAAACTGTGGGTCCACACCAGCATGTGCTCACAGTGCAGCAAGAACACTCCAGATTAAAAGTAGAAAACTTCCAAGTCACTGAATGTCTC
>NW_007579891.1:0-10580 GCF_000690725.1 Stegastes partitus
AATAATAATAATAATCCGAGCAGTTCCAATAGGGTCTTCGCACCCTTTTGGGTGCTCGGACCCTAAATATATCTATTATGTATATACTAGTGTGTTTATTTATCTGTATTCTTACTCACGAAATGCATTGTGGAGTGTTATCACTGTTTTATCATGTTTATCTGCCAACCAAACTGCCTGTATGAGATCCAAGTGAAGTGCTGATATTGCAGCACATAAAGATAACAGTCGAAAATGTCAGGGAACAGTAAAAAAATGACCCATCACCGTCTTATGGACCACCAGGGAGCGTCTTTAAATTGCTTGTTTCGTCCGACACAATAACGCACACTCTCCCAAATATAAACTTTACAATGACGTATAACAACCGCAAAGCAGGAAAGTGTCACAGTCGAGAGGCCTCCATTAATTATTCATCAAAAGACGTTATTTCCCAGCAGATGCTCGACTAGTCAGCGTCGGAAAAGCACACGTTTCTAATAACACTGGCTCTGAACTGCTCAGTCGACCCGTAACAGTGAGACGAGGAGCACAATGCCAGAAGCTGAGAGGGAAGCAGCTAAATTTAGTTTAACCGTCATTATTTTACATCTTACTGTTCATCAATGATGAATAAACTCTGACAGCATCAAAAGGTTATCAAGGAAGAGGTCGACCTTGGATATCTGAAGTGTCACCGAGCGTCCTTGTAGTTTAACGAGTCTGTTCTAACCACTTCATCAAAGACATGGTTGCAAGAGGGGAAAAAAAGTATTGATTTAGATAAACTTTGAGTTGTGTTAGATAATAATGTTGGTAATTGCACCAACTTGAAATTATGAGTCATTTAAACTCATATTTCTGCGTTAGTCGAAAACTGAATTTAAGTTGAGGTAACTTAGGCCACATTTACGTAGGAAAAACAGTGATATTTCAATACGTTTTGGCCTTCAGTTTACACGTAAATGAAGCTACAACGCACTTAAAACGATCATTTCTGAAATCTCCGGCCAAAGCGGAGACTTTGAAAAACTTCGTCTTTACGTTTGCTTGTAGACGGGAGGAGATGGAGTTTGACGTCATGGTATGCCACAAAAGCATCATCAGCGTCATATGTGTGCGACCATGTTTACAGTTTAGTTATTGTCATAATCATCAGAAATGGATGCTGTTAAAGCGCTGCTTGTTTTTACATTTGTGCTTTTGGCCTGTTTGCATTTACATTCAGCATTGTTGTATTATGTGGAGGAGCTTCTCTATTGGCTCTAACAAACGAACCTTACACCATTATCGTTGAAGTAACAGGAAGTAATTCATGCCATTAGTTGTTGTGTTTTTTCCAGGATTCTGATTGGCTAGCATGGCTTTATGTTTCTCATTACACTGCCCCCTATAGGTTTGGCAGCTCATAGCAGCTCTTAACGACGTATTTATACAGGTTTGTGTAAACAAAGATTTTTTGGAAAACGATCTGGTGTGAACAATGTTATTTTTGAAAATGTCGATCCGTTTTTGTACAAACCCGACTTTGTGTAAATGTGGCCTTAATTAAATTAGCCTGATAGCTGCATTTTTTTTCACCCTGAGGTCAGGAGTTCAAATCTACACCTGTCTCTTAACATGTCTGGACAATTTCAGATGGTTAAGGCTAACTCTGTCAACTCAAAATGGTTTATTGGTTAAACACAATTTCATCTCTACAGGAGATAAATGAAGGCATATCTTATCTTATCTTATCTCTACAGGTTGTCATAACTCAAAAAAACGATTCAAACTGTTGAACTCAGTCATTATTTTACAGAATGTACAACTAAATGCACTGGAATTCAGTTTGCTGTAAAGCTGAATGCTCTGGAAACAGCAGGTTATTATTGTTTTGTCATTAATTTTGACTGCAGAGGACAAAACAATTCCCTTTACTCAAAATAGTTTGTTGGTTGAACACAATTTCATCTCCAAAAAAAAAAATGATGCAAAACCCAATCATTAATTTTATGAATGTACAACTAAACGCTCTGGAAAAGTAGGTTAACATTGTTTTGTCACACTAAAATAACCCAGACACACTTATTGTGTGCTGCTAATCCTTGTGTTTGTGCAGATTTTGGTACTAAAAGGCCTTTATTTGGATCATACTCTGGGTCTAGCTATGAAGGTAAACACTGCAGTACAACCTCATACACAATACTATTTGTCCAGATAATGTGTTTCATCCACATATCTGCCATCTTTTTATTACAAACCCTTCGACTGTGTGACCAAATGGACCTTTCAGCATTAAATTCATCCCGTTGGAGGTAACTGCTGACCCACTATTACTCTTAAATCCACACCGGCCCACTCACTTATCTCAGTCAAGTCACAAGAGTTGTTTCAGAAGCAATTAAGATTTGAGATTAGGCCTCGCAGTGGTTGGTTTCTGTCCTCTCTTACATCTCCGATAACATCACCGTTATCGCCATCAGTGACTGTCTGACAAAATGTAGGTATAATTTATTACAGATAAAGCTGAGAATATCTGCCTTAGTGGGCATTTACCTTTTCCTGAGCTTCCTGATATTGTTAACTGGAGCTCACATCTACTACAGCAGCAGAAAAATCCCTAATTAATTCATTTCTATTCAACTTTGGCTCCACTAAAACTTTAATTAACATTTTATGTGTTTTATAGAGTCGGCCTGTGTAAGGAAATTGGGTATATTATAACATCAAATAATTTCTGAATAATTTAAATCTCCTTTTAGATGTAGAGAACACACTACTTCTTAAAATTTCAACTGCAGATGAATCATTTACAGCTCATGGTTTGCGAATATCAAGTTTCCTTATTAGATTTGCATCTTTTCATGCAATAAAAAACATCTTAAATCGCATTCTAAAGTGCAGGACTTCTTCTTTAGTCAAGCAAAAATGTAAGTGATATATCACCTTGATAACTTTTGCAGGAATAATAAACAAAATTAAAATGTAAGCTGGATTTCAGTTAAGTTTTTTATGCAAATTAACTTTTTTTTCTTGTTTTTATTGCACATACAGTTCATAATTATAAATCTATGGAATAAAATTATAATTTTGCAATTTCTTTGATGTGACACATTAGCCACTAACTTAGATTTGCAGTTTAGCATTTAATTTTTGAAATTATTACTATTCAACAGATCATAAACTGCTGTGCAGTATAACCAGTAAAATTAAAATGTTGATGCACACTTTACACAAATCACTAGTGCTAAATTGTATGATTTTATGCTTTTTAGACCAAAAAAAAAACTTTTTTCCTTGTATTTATTGCACATGAAAACATCAAATAATAATTTTGTAGTTTCTTGATACATCACATAGGCCACCAACTTTTATTTACAAATAATTTGGAATTTATGAATTTTTTATTATGCAACACAGAGGACATTTTTTAATCCAGTTGGACAGAAACCTCTTTGAGGACCTGCAAAACATAGTCAAAATATATTGTCAAGGAACCGTCTGGGTTTTTTAAAGATTATTATTGATTCATCTTTTGGATAAAGATGCTTCACTTTGTGCTTCCTGTGTATTCTTTTTAGATTCAAGCCACAAACTGTCAGGTTCGGAGCAGCAGAGGTTCGGTGGTACCTACCGATGGGTAAAACCAGAAAAAAAGGCAGCCAGCACAGAATGAAGCATCCGACCACGATGCCCAGAGTCTTGGCGGCCTTCTCCTCTCTGGAGAACTTCAGCAGCTTCGGCAGGGTGAAGGAGGAGCGTTTAGGTTCCGACGTCCCCTCGTCATCCTCCTGTTTCCTCGTCTGAGCCGAGTTTCCTCTGTGAATCCTCAGCATCACGCCCTCCACCTCCACACCTTCTCCGTCTCGGCCCTCCCTCAGGGTTTTGGTTTCTCTCTTGGCCACAGTGTAGACACGGCAGTACATGGCCAGGATGATGGCCAGCGGTATGTAGAAGGATCCCAACGCCGAGAACAAGGCGTACCCGGGCTCCTCTGTGATCCTGCACACCGTCTCGTCCTCTGGGTCGGGCTCCCTCCAGCCGAACAGAGGCCCCACCGATATGGCCGCCGAGACGCCCCAGAGAGCCGCCACCGCCGTCAGGCCTCGCCGCCCGGTCGCGATGGCCGGGTAGCGCAGGGGGTAGCTGACGGCCAGGTAGCGGTCGATGGAGATCACACAGAGGCTGAGGATGGAGGCGGTGCAGCAGAGAACGTCCAGGGCGGCCCAGACGCTGCAGAAGAACCGGCCGAACACCCACCGGCCCAGAGCCTCCGAGGTGGCGGAGAACGGCAGGACGGCGGAGCTGAGCAGCAGGTCGGCGGCCGCCAGGTTGGCGATGAAGTAGTGAGTCACAGAGCGCCAGTGGTGGTGGAACAACACCGACAGGATGACCAGGATGTTACCGAGAACCCCGAACACCACGAACACCAGCAGCACGATCCCCAAAACCACCGCCTTGGTCACGTCCACCTCCGGGTAGGCGGAGGAGCTGCAGTTGGGACATTGATCGGCCGCAGAAAAAACGCTCGTGTTCTCGACAAGAACCATCGTGATCCGTCGGGCACATTAAGCTGTTAAGTGTCTCGCAGATTGATGAACCTCGGGCCACATCTGTTCCTCAATTAGCTTCAACTCTCCGCCTTGTTCTGCTCCTCCCAGTGCAGAGAAGAAAGGCTTCTCCTGCTGCATATAGAGCTCCTGCAGTTAATTTGTAGACGCAGTGTCTCGTGCCAACGCTCCATTGATCACGTGGCGGAGGTTCCTTGGCAGGATGTCACAATTTGAAAGAGTGTCGCCGCCACACTTTGCCATATTTAGTCCAGGAAGGCTTAATAAAAGTGATGAATATTCATGTTTGAAGCTGCAGTGGCTGATGGATGTGGGATGTCATGTTTAGCCATGCTTTACTACAGGAAACCTGCTAAAAGAAGAAAAGAGATAAAGTATATTTAACACATTTGTAATTGTGGGCTTTTACAAACACCCAGAACAGGCTCATTACTCCTTAAGTGCTGCTCTTTCTTTGGCAGCGAAGGGACAAATCAAAACAGAGCACATGAGACAGAACACATTAAATGTAAATTGCTAAAAAAGCCAATTACACATCACCCAGTTATGATTAAAGGGTAAAAATATTACTTAACAGCCGCTTTTCAGGCGACATGCTCTTTTTATGTGCAAATTCTTCTCCCTTCATTACAGCGGCAGTGAAGAAAAACAGAGGCTTGAGTGAACTAAGGAGCATTTACAATTTCCTTTTCATGCCCCAAAACAGTGCAGCCTGCTCGTCCTTTCTGTTGTTTTTTTCTTTGCTTCTGCAAGTAAGGAATCAAATGACAACCGTAAAATATCCCATTAGTAACATTTGATTTCGCTTTAACCTTTCTTGAACCGGGCAGAATATATATCTTATAGACATAATCAAAAACAATAGAACACAAGGACACCACAGCTGAAAAGAAATGACGCCAAAGGGCAAAAAGAAAAAATACATTTGTGCCATTATGGGAAATTCAGCCAAGCGTTCAGAGAGTACAAAGACAAATGAAAGCAGAGATGATTTTCTTTTTAAAGGAAGACATTAAGCATGTGATGGCCTCCTTGAAGGTCTTGTGTCTGCAAGCTGCTCTTTAACTCATGCGGCGGATGACAGGCCCAGGATTGAACCTTGAGGAGGTCACTATAAACCCCAGCAGCTGATATTCCCGCTCTCGCTGTACGTGTCTGAGACGGGAGGATGTCACCGGGCGAGATAAGCGGCGGCGAGGATGAAAAAAAAAAAAACAAAAAACACCACGAGAAAAACCCGGAGAGAGAACAGACACACGCGTCACACACGCACACACAAGAAAAAACGCGGGGTTTTTTTTTTTCCTTCTTGCTAGATGCGCAGGCGGAACGAAATTCATCCAAATAAACAAGCGATGTTCGGATTTTTCAGTGGCCAGAGGGGGAATCGAAGATGAAAAAAAAAAGGCGGGAGAGCGGATATCTCGGATTGTTTCGGCAAGAATAACTTAAACGGCGGCGATATTTGGAATGCGTTTTGGCTTGTAATGAGATTTCACGGTGTGTTCAAGTGCCTGCGAAAGAGAGATTAACCTCGTCTTTAACAACTTCTCCTGCTCCTCAGCCCACCGGTGTTTCAGGACTGTGAGAAGAGCCAAGTGGGAAATATATTTACATCGACCCGAGGCGGTAGAAACAATTCACCATAGGTAGAACAAGATAACTGATATATATGTATAATAGGGATCGACCAATGAGGGATTCTTTTAGGGCCGATTAGCGGTACTCAAGAAAGGCCGAGAACCAATATTTGGAGGCAGTATACATTAAATGTAATGTTTAAACAGGATGTGAAAGCAGAGAAGCTGTCATTCATAACTAGGCTTCTTCATTAATAAGGGTGACTGTAACTGAATATGTAAAACAGAAATAAAGGTGATTAAATTAGGACACTTTACTCCGTTTACGGTGGATCGACTGCAATTGATGCTGCAGTTACGTCCGCTGTTCTTCTTTATTTTATTAATCTTTTGCTGTTCTATCATTTTTATCACCCACGAAGGTTGAAATCCATCCATCCATCCATTATCTATACACCTCTTCATCCTCACTGGGGTCGCGGGGGGCTGGAGTCTATCCCAGCTGACTTAGGGCGAAGGCAGGGGACACCCTGGACAGGTCACCAGTCCATCACAGGGCCACACTTAGAGACAACCAAGCACACTCACATTCACACCTACGGACAATTTAGAATCAGGTTGAAATCTTCAAATCTTGTTTTCCAGACTCAGTTTCAGGGTACTTTGTGGCTGCCACTAGCCGCTCGCATAGCCTTAGTCACTGTGAGAGGAGCTAATTTCCTGATTTCTTGTCTTGAGAAACATTTCTGAGACCATCCATCCATCATCTATACACTGCTTAATCCTCACTAGGGTCAAGGGGGGCTGGATTCTATCCCAGCTGACTCAGGGTGAAGGCAGGGGACACCCTGGACAGGTCACCAGTCTATCACAGGGCTACACTTAGAGACAGACAACCAAGCACACTCACATTCACACCTACGGACAATTTAGAATCACCAATTAACCTCAACATGTTTTTGAACTGTATGGGAAGAAGCTGGAGAACCTGGAGAGAACCCACGCTGCCCAGGGAGAACATGCAAACTCCACACAGAAAGATCCCGGGTGTCCTCACCAGGACGTGAACTGGCGACCTTCATGCTGAGGCAATGGTACTAACACTGGGCCACCTTGCAGCCCCCATTTCTGAGACCACAGAGTACAAACAAGAATAAAAATACAGACACCCATAATCTGAAAAATGCCAAATATCGGCCACAAAAATTGGCCAGGCTCATAATCGTCTCTAGTCTAGGGCTGGTCTGAATAGCAATTTCTGTTCTTAGGATATTCGGCCCCAGTTAATGACGAATATCCCGGTGGCGGGTGGGTATTTGTTCTGGGGGGAGGCAGGCTCCTACGGGTTAGAAGTGGGCGGGACGCACAGGCAGCATTTGGCTACAAAGACCAGTTTAGGTAAGCGGTCATGGCACTGTTTTCATGGCGGCAGCAGGGGTGGGGGGGTGGTTGCCGCTGCTGAGCATTCGGTCCGAATGCGTGCGGACGTTTGCGCCATCAGTGGTCACCGTACTGTATCCACCATCAGTGGTCACTGTACTCTATCCACCATCAGTGTTGGTGGTGTTGGTAGTGGTGGTGGCGGTGGCGGGGGATATTCGGAGATCAAAATTGGTATCCCGATTCCAGCACAGCGAACGAATAGTCAGCTATTTGGCTATTCGGGTCCAGCCCTACTCTATTCAGCAGCCCTGTGTTGCATTTCTGGAGGCCGTGCAACTTGGATTTAAAGGGAAATATCCTGGAGTTAAAAACCAGAGCAGCAGGTCTTTGGACAGGCAACACATTCACGCCCTGAAGCTTCCTGGCTGACACGCATTGGATTTTTATTTGCATGCGTCGTGGCTTAATCTCCAAAGTCAAAACACTTGTGCGTGTATTTGCACTTCATGTTTCATTCATGCATGAACGCCGACGGGAAGCAGTCAAGGTGATGGCGCCGCAGTGACAAAAATGATAAAGTGGCGTAGGATGCGTGAAATGACCTTTTCAGTCGGCTCCATTATTGACTGCCTTCCCACCCCATCAAAACCCCGTCTTGGGAGTTTTTTTTCCTCGTCTTTTATTCATAGTTTTTTTTTTTTTTTTGTAACCTCGAGGAAATTATCAGACTAAATGCAAATGTTCTCGAGCCGCAAAACTGAAGCGAGATAATGTGACTCCTGCGCTTAAAAAAAAAGAAAAAAGTCCTAACTAATAGGAAAAACAGTTTATTATAAGTTGATTTAAGTAATTTATGAAGCAAAATCCCAATTATTTCCTTATTCCAGCTTCTCAAATGTGAGAATTTGCTACTTTTCTGCTCAATTTTTGGTTTTCTGACATCCAATAAACCACCAAAAGCAGCGTAGAGATTAAGAGTTGCAGGCCTGAGGGCATTTTCCCTTCAGTTGACCAGCAGCCAGTCCAAACATCGCCTCCGTCCCTCGAGCTCTGAGAGATAAGATTTGATTAAACGCTATCAGCGAACATCATTACGCTCTAATTTGCATCTGAAATCCAAGGGTGGCCCTGCTCAGGTTATTGCATTAGTGGGATCTCATGGAAAAGCTTTTGCCCTTGAAGAAACTTTCCTTTCGCGAGCTGAGTGTCCATTATAAAACCAGAACCAAAAAAAAAAAAACAACACACACACGTCGGACCAATTAAATCTGGGATTGGAATCATAATTAGGGTTTTGTTATTCGTAGAGAGAACGTTAGCGAATATATTAGCCGGCTTAATGTAGCCTGACCGTGGGCACATTCAATCAGGGTGGCAGCTCATAGCGTGGGACAGCATTATCATCACAAGGACAGTGTTAACCAGACTTCCTGGTGTTTGTTTGCAGCTTGTGTGTTTGTGTTTGCTGCCGCATAAGGAAACACATTTGCATTGTTTTAGACAGTTAGTAGGAACTGCCACTCACTAATCATGAAGAAATGAAGGTTGCCTGACCTGCTCGGCTGCAAAGAAACTCATTTATTAGTCTCTTGCATGTTCTGCACTGCGTTCGTTCTGGCTCGTCCATCGACTGCATATGAAATGAGCTGATTTAACATTTCATCAATGACAAAACGCCCGTCACAGGTTCCCATAAGGGCCCAGGAGGATAGGCTCATATGGCTCATTTTGGCTAATGAGCAGCCACAAAAAGTGCCATCCTGCAGAAGATGCTCATGTCAAAAACTGCAAAAATCACATTTTTTAGTTAAAAATTCTAAACATTTCTCACTAAAATTGTGGATTGCCCCTCAGTTTGCGACACCACATGCATCTGTTGGAGCCCGGCGTCCTCTCCTCGTAGGCCACTGCAGACTTCATACATCATTTGTTTCTACAAACACTGTACAGTGTGTGTCAGGTCTCTGGAGGAGGAGCACTAGCGTGATGAATTGCTGCACATTTGAAATCCATTTCTAAAATGCTGCATAGTCTCTTGAGGCAAAAAAAAAAAAAAAGAAGCAGTCATTCCTTGAAGTTCATAACTCAATACCTCAGTGACATTAATCATTATGCTCCATCACCCTCAGCTGCCTTTCACCGAGGACACCGGTTCGCTTCTGAGGAGTTTATTATTACTTAAAAGCATCTCGGAGGATCACGAGGTTTAATTTTCCAGCCTCCTACAACTTAAATCGTTCATTATTTCCCCTTAAATTCATTAATATTCAATTCCCCGTCTGTTTTAATGAGGCCTACCTGTTGAGGAGGAGGCAGTCTGAATGGAAGTACAAAGAGAAACAGCCAATTTCCATTTTCTCTTTACTTTTATCCTGTTTGAATAAATTTGCAAGAAATAAACACACTGAACAACAGGCTGCTTGAATTAGCAATGAAAATAAAGCAATTTTTGGCCTCTTGAATTAAAAAACACACACAATCCCCACCTCCCACAGCTGATTAAACACAATCACAAATGAGCATCATGATCCATTAGCAGAATTGGAAGCCACTCAGCCAGTGAGGAAAGCTGGAAGGATGGAGGGAGAGAGGAAGAAAGAAAAAAAAAAAGAGTCTTACCTTCCTCTCAGCAGCGCAGAATCTCACTGCAGCAGCTTTTCTTTCTCTTTCTTTTTTTGTTTGTGAGTGAGAAAAATGGAAGAAGCGTTCAGGTAGTGTTCCCTGGAAGCAGCCACTCCTCCTGCTGGTGTCCGTCACAGAGCAGCACTGAGAGCAGACTCCGGAGCCTCCTGCTGTCCTGCTGCCTCCTCCGGAGAGGAATCAAGTCACCGTGAAACCCCCCCACCTGATCCGGGCAGGCCACGCCCCCTGGCCGGCCGATCACACCTGATAATTACCGTCAGTCTGAACCGGTCGGACACACGAGTAGTAGAGCTGCGTTCAGGCTCCTGCTGCACCACAAAATACACTAAAGCTACTTATTAGATGATTATTAGATTGATTCAAGAGACAGGGAGGCACAAAAAAACGAGTTTTGTAATTGATTGATTTATTTTTGTGGTCTCCTGATGCCCCCCCACTGTTA